>NC_069504.1:857240296-857440296 GCF_027579735.1 Bombina bombina | reverse complement strand
CACATTAAAACACCCTAATCTTTTTTTCTTTTGGGTGAGGGAGAGAGGGGGGGTGATCTCTCCCTTGTTGCCCTTCTCCCAAAGTTTAAAATCATCTGACAATTTAAAACCCCGTTGTCTTCGTCCACCCTCTCCCGACGCTGCCATTCTAGCTGGTCTTCAGCTGCTCTGGCCCTATCAAAAGCTAATCTTTCCCTATCCAAATTTAACCTATCCCTCTCCAATTCTAATCTACAACTATCCATACGTCTATTTAATTCTAATTTTTCCCTCTCTAACTCTATTCTGATACTGTCCCTACGTCGCTCATATTCAAATCTTTCCCTCTCTAAATCTAATCTAGCTGTTTCTACTCTAAACCTTTCCCTTTCTATATCTAATCTTTCCCTATCTACTAAGATGACCCGATCTAATATCTGCCCCTGTTGGTCAATAGATAAGCGTAATGCCCCACGCAACTCACGGTGTTCTGCCCGGTACTGCCTGGCCAGATCTAACATTTCCCCGACTGCCTCCTCATCAGTGATGCGAGGCAGTCGGTGGCCAGGATCAGCACGGCCATGAGCTGATGGGGCATGACCAACAGGGGCATGAGGGTCACCAGGGTCCAAAGCAGCTGGTTGTTCGGGGTCAGGAGGGGCAGAACGGCTGAGAGAACCTATTTCTGATGTTCCCTGGGAGAGTCCCTGATCCTGTGATTCTAGCAATAGGTTCTCTCCCAGGGACGACTCCTCTGTGAAATCTCTCAGCTCACGAAGACAACAGTCGATCTCCTCCGAAGTCAGTAATGCGCGCTCGGCATCTAAAGAAATTAAAAATAAAATATATATTGTTAGTTAACTTAATGTATTTGGAAGTATTAAATGCATATGATATTAAACATATATCTTAAATCAATCATAACACAATCAAATTGTTAAGACACAGTATTTTAACATAACTGATTTGTATATTGTATGTTATCTTAAATTTATAAACTAAATAAGAATGTGTATATTAATTTATACTTTTAAAGTGGCTTAGTATCAAAAATATATCATATTCAATTTTTTGAAGAATTAATGACCGTACCACATCATTTTTAACACATCAATGTTATAAATTCAACCATATAAAACTCGGTTTATTCTGTTTATTAATCAATGACATGATTACAAGCACCACTAATGGTGTTATGAGCTTGTGTATTGACAATGATGTTGCACAGAGAATATATTCTAGGCCTATTTATCTTTTTTCGGTTGGACATGATCCAACAGTGCAGATCATGTCCACAATAACTCACTGAATGTAGAGAATGCCCCCTTCAGAGTCATGGAAAATGGCCCGTCAGCACTGTGTTGTTCAATAAACAAGATCAGACTCAATTGTGGTGAATAGCGTCAAGGGTATGGAGCAGCTTTCTTTATACGTATGATTATAAATGCATGTTGTGTAAAGCCTGGATGCTCGCAATAAATTTTGTACCTACAACTCCATTTGTCGGTTAAAACATGAGAGAGAGAGAGAGAGAGAGAGAGAGAGACATAGAGGTCCATTTATCAAGCTCCTTATGTAGCTTTAAGGGCCATGTTTATTGGGAGTATACTGAATCTTTGAAAAAAACTCTTATGAAGCAACAGTCTAAAGACCCCTGCTCCATAACCCTGTCCACCTGCTCTGATTTCTGAGAACTTATTGCTCTACACATTCAGCTATGTCTGTCATACCTGATCCGCACTGTTGTTTTGTAAATAGGCCTCAAAGAATGGTCATGCAATACACAGGTGATTATCCAAACCTTAAATTCATTTTAATTTCTAAAGAGTTGTAAATTAAAATATATGTAATGATCATCAAAGTGATAGTCTAGAAAGAACTAAACTTACATGATTCAGATAGATCATTACATATTAAGCAAGATTATTAGTTAATCCTATTATCAATAATGATTATTTTTCTTTTTATATTTCCTTGAAAATCTATACAAAGTAATAATACCAGCAGGCACATTATTTTTCAATAAAATGACGACCGTTTTTTGATTGGATGGTTACATATAGAGAACAATGAAAAAGCGGTACCCAGGTGGTAAATCCAAAATGGCCTGTCTTTTAAGCTTACATTCAGGATTTTAAAAGAAAGATAGTAAGATAACATTCTATTTTTATTTTTTATTTTACCTGAGGAGGAGATCGTAGATCTTGGAGGTGGTCCTAAAGCCCTTCGGACATCAACTAGATAAATAAAAATGAATATACATATTTAGACAGACAAGTGAAAACAATTAAATTCAAAGCAAGCTAATAATATTAAACATACCTGTAGATCGGCCAATGCTTGCTACATCAGGGGTGCTGCACATAATGTTCGGGTGCGTGGCGGCCGAGGAGAAGCTGTGGCTGGATTCAGTGTGGATACTGACGGGCAATAGCAGTGTATTATCGCCATCTTCAGTATCTTCACTCTCAGATTCAGCATCAGCAGCCACAGCAGCTGCTGCACTGGTAGATGCTTCAACAAAATACAAGAAATAAAATATGAGTAATATTGCACATAATGATATTAAAAGGGGCACTAAACCGAAAATCTTTCTTTCATGATTCCGATTGAGAATATAAATGTAAAACACATTTCTATTGACTTTCATATCTTATTTTTCTCTATTTGTAAAATTGCCTTATTTGAAGAGAAAGCAATGCACAATGTTTTTCAAATCACATGATGCTTTTATGTGCATCATCCAATCAGCAGCTATTGAGCATATATAGATATGCTTTTCATAAAATAATCTGAATAGAATCAAACCAATTAGATAATATAAGTAACTTAAAATGATGTTCTACATTTAATTCTATTTCTAAATCATAAAATAAAAAATTTGGTGTTATGTCCCTTTAATAAACATTTGATGGAACAATCACAAAAATGTGCAACATGAAGATTTCAAGTAATATCATCTTACCTGCCAACTCGTCAGTATCATGCCCCACTAAATCCAGACCGAGCGTTAGGTTTGCTCCCAGCTTCTCCCACAGCTGAACCTCATATTCAGTAAGTTCAGCCACATATGGCTCGCCACCACCGGTCCGACGTGCAGACTGTAACTCCCTGGACAGCTTGGCCTTTAAGTGTCTTTTGATGTCCGAAAACCTTTTCTTACATGCATCCGCCGGTTTTGGATGATTCCCTTCGGCGGACACACTGTCAGCGATTGCTCCCCAGATTTGTTTTTTCCTGGAGAGCGAGGTTTTCTGGGCTTTAGAACCAATAATAAAATCGTAATGTTGTAAAACAAGGGTCACTAAAACTTTGTTTTGCTCATGATTAAATTGTATGCTGCGCCCTGACTTTGTTTTACCAGGCGCAGACATGACAAAGATAAAAATAGCAGCAAGAGAATAAATAAATAAGCAATGTAAATAAATATCTCAACAGTCTTGTAGCTCTTGTACCTACAGCTCTTGTAAAGCATAGGTGATTAGACTCCATTTTACATTCCCTTTTATAGACTTGAAAAAAAATCTTAATTAGCAGTTAAGAATTGTCATTTTTATTTATTGTAATTATAAAACAATTAATATTAATATAAATACGTCATTTATGACGCCCGTTTAATGTAACGATCGAACGATCTCGATGTATTAGATAATCTTTAATATTACATCTATGTCGCAGTATTAATTATTGTTTGACGGATAAGCCGTCATACTTGTCTACAGTGTGTCATCCGTGTCTACAGTGTCATACATGCCTACAGTGTGTCATAGTTGTCTATAAAGGGGTCAGCTTATTTTGTACTTTGAGGTCTATTGTCCGACAGGAGGGATCTCTTTAATTTTTGGCATTTACTTTGTAGCCGCATGAATACAAGGCAATCACAATTTATTTCAATAAACCGTAAGTAAATTAATTTGTTTTACGTTGCTTTAATACTGTCGCATGATTTGTTTATGTTAAGGAGTTAAACAGCAAGTTATGAACCCGTGAAACATAAACCGACAAGCAAAAACTTTTGGTACACTTTAAAGTTATAGTGAACACGTGAGACATGCAAAGAAAGTTATAGTGAACACGTGAGACATGCAATCAGCCAACCGAATATCATATTTATTTACAACCAATAACCAATCAAATTTGGCTTTATTTTGTATATCGCTGTCGCAATAATAAATAATATTTATTTTTTTATGTAATAATGCTGTCTACATCCACTCAGGCAGAATTGAAAATCTTTGTTTGGGATGAATACTAGTATATATGTATGACATCCTATTTTCAGGAACCTAGCTCCTTCTAGGACCCAGCGGAATCCTTCAAGCAACAAACTTGCAGCTTGCCTTTAAAAACCACCCCAAATCAATTCTCTTTGCTTAGTAATTTGGAGTACAAGGCTACCCTATTTTCCTGAGCCTAACTACTTTGAATAACTTGTTTTCTGAACTTTTTTCCTCACAGGAACTTTTTCATACTTTGTTCAACTTTAACTGGAATTCATCCAAACAACTGCAGTGATCATTAACTTAGGAGCTGACATGCAATCAATTGAATGAACTGCCTGAACCAAACTGCAAGTATTATTCTATGTGTTCTAATGCTTTGTTACTTGGAGAACTTTCACTGTGTAGTTAGTATTTAAAGGAGAGTTACCACAGAACTTGTCACTGAAAATCTGGCTTTAACCCTTATTGAAACATCCTGACTGCAGATTAATAAACAACACAGCTTCCACAGTGAAACTGGAACTTCCACAGAACAGGCTGTGCATTCATTACAGCTCTGCCACACTACAAGTGCAACACAAGACAAGGTACAAGTAATCTCTGCAAATAAAATAGCAATACTGCATGAGCATATGTATAACTGTTAACAGAACCTGGTTACTAGTTAAATATTTATGTGTTACACTGCATAAGACTCTGGGAGTTAATAGAACCATTACTACACCTGCAACTTAAGAACTAAAGCTAACTTAATATTGAGAACAATGTCTACAAATCCTATTCAAGTTTGCTTAACCCTAACTGCATAATCTGGGGTGTGGCAAAATAAACCACTAAACTATCACTATTAGGTGAGAATATCACTAAGCCATAGTGATATTCCTTTACAATAGTGAAACAAAACAATTATTAATAAATTAAGATCTGTGAATTGTGTTCCATCGTTAACTTCATATTTGTAGCCTGACACCTATAGACTAGCATGACGGATTATTAGCACTTATTTATATGTCTCCATCAATGTTTTTTTACTATTTTTGGAAATATATTCATTGCAAACATAATTAACAGTTGGGCCTAAGTGAATGTTGACGAAATATTTATACACCTTTTTATTTTTTAAGGCGACAGCATTATACCTGACAGTAAATAAAGGAACATTTCAATATTTGAAATTTAAAGGACGTATGATTCGACAATCGTTTGTATTTTAAATTGTTTGTTATTGACATGCAAGTAGTTAGTGGCACATGTGTTAGATAATGTGAAAATGGAACACGTGCTACATATAATCCGCCAACCAAATATTGATATTTTTATGTACACTTGCAACAACCAATGATATTTCTCTATGATTGCTCTATATACGTCGCACTTTAAAAAAATATAGAAATTTTTTTTGGAATTGAGTTGCAAGTATGTCTACCCCATTCACCCAGGGAGAATTGCTTATTCTGGTGTATGGGATGAATAGGTACTTTCCCCGTCGCATAGGCGGGGTAAGAGGGATTCAACATGAACATAGAGACCGCATCATCTATGAGATGATGCGGAGGATGAGGAGGGTGTCCGGGATTACCCAGACACGTCGAAGCTGTCTGAGAAGGTTTTCGGACCTTAGGCAGCGGGAGACAGAGCGCTATGAAGCGTTGAGAGCGCAGGTCCGAATGTGTAAGTGATTGTCTTCGAAGTTAATAGATAGATGGCTACTTAAATGACGCAATTCAATGAACAATTACATTAGTGGATCATTTTTTATTTTTTATTTTATTGTGTTACATGATTATATATTTGATTTCTTCAACAATCTTATTGCCTTTTTAGCAGTCCTTTTATTTTTGATATTTCTTTTGTATTTTATTTACTTCAATACCAAAAATTAGCATAGCACCAAAAAATTATTACTGTAGAGCAGTGATTTTTAAACATTTGTTTTGCCATGGTAAACTTTTTTCCTTTTAAAAATCCTGTGGCACACCACCATCCAAAAATTAAAAAACAATCACACATTGAAGCCTAATACAGCATATATATATATATAGGAAAGAAAGTGTGAGTGAACTACACAGCGCTAAGCCTATAAATTCTGGTTAATATCGATTAACAAAAATCAAATGTTAGATGTATGGAAAATAGTGTGAATAAATCACCCACTTGAATATATGGTAGGTGAATAGTGAAAAATAAAAGATAAAAAATGTAAAAATATGAAAGTTTATAACAAACTTAATTCGGATATTGTGAGAGTGTCGCTATAGATCTGACTATACCTATATTGGAGGTACACTAGTATTACTGGTACAAAAGGTGAGCCTTACAGCCCTAATAACGCAATAGGAAAACTTATTTAGTTAGCAATGGTAATAATCAATTAGTACATGCATACACTTCCCCCTCTAGGAATAACAATGTATATGAATGAAACTGAAGTTAAAATAATTTGAGGAGAATAAGTACAAATAAAAACAAAAAAAAAAAAGGACAACTAGTATAAAAATCGATCAATAGTCCCTCCACAAAGAACAGTTCAATAAAACAAACAGAGAGTTCAATCTTCTGGATCACTGATATTACACCGTCAACGGCCCCTCCAGACTAATAATCCGCGAACGGTCTCACAGAAAACTTACTTTCTTTACCCTCAATCATATGAGGTAAGTGATGAGCGCTGGTAATAACCCGGTCTGGAAGCGATTTCCACAAGTCGAAAGGAGCTCTCCTTCTGTCAGACACCCAGGTCTGCGTTCCTCTGTTTCGTTCTTGTCACTCTATGTGTTCACCTTCCCTTGTTGTCGCTCGTTTGTGCGTTTAGGGACAAGAGAGGAAACTGGACATAGTGTGATACCATTCAAACAGATTGACAATTTATTGAATTTAAAACGGTACTCACAAAGCAACCCTCAATTTATATGAGGTATCAGTGTAGCGGTAAAGCAGTTGTATTACAAACAGGAACCCGGTGCCCGCGGGACACCGCAAGAACTCTGTGAATTGTATTGTATTGGGGAACAGCCGGATTCAACACCCAGGTAGCCTGACGCGTTTCAAAGTCTGTATGACTTCTTCATCAGAGGCGGTGTTGAATCTGGCGTACTCAAAGGTATTTGTATTCCCCCGCCTTTGCTTGGAGGGGGTGTGTGAAACCGGCTGCTCCCTGATTGGTCAATACAGAGCTTCTTAATAACCAATCTAGTTAGTTGTAATACGGAATGGTCAAAAATCGGCTCAGGTTAAAAAACTTACATATAACAATTATGTTACACTTCCTTTTAAAAATCCTACAAATATGCTCCCTACTATTTGCAAAAACAAAGTATTACAATAATAAATAATAAAATCCTCAATAAAAAGTTAATATATATCGGAATCTCTAGCCTATATATACAGAGGGGACTAGCAACCTATGGGGAAGAACAAGGTGCAATGTGCAGCTAATATCTTTATTACACAGGAATCCCTAGTGTCTATATTCTATGTAAAAGTCTAAGTATTTCATGGGGATCGGTTACTTATATTTCATAAACCAACTTATTTTTAAAAATTTAATGTAGACCCTAGAGGCATATCTTACTCTCTTCCTTTATATATTATATTGTTTATTCCTTTGTTTTATTTTATTTTATTAAAAATCCTACATTTTGTTATTATTATTTAATCCTATATTATAATATACTACTCTGTATGTCCAACCAGTTTACTGTGTCCTATATCAATTAGGGGCAATATGTAATTTTTTGTAAGTTTTATGCAAATATATATCTACATTAATTAGTTAGAGTCCTATAAATATGTATGATAGATATGTCAATTGATAAATGGTATCTTGAGGAGTATAGTGAGAATACTTAATGCTTTTTATGTTATATATCTACATGATTGTATTAAAGTACATTGTGTGTTTATAAAAATGCTACAATGTCAATGTCTTTATTAAGACCCTTTGGATACAATGTGTTGAAATGGTGTATCCAGTACGTCTCTCTTTGTCTAAGTTTCTTCACTCTGTCACCCCCATTAGTATCAGATGTTACTTGCTCCAGTATTGTGCCTTTGAGATGTTTGGTGTTCTTATTATGATGTGTCAGAAAATGATTGGAAACACTGTGCCCCTTGAATCCCATTTCAATATTCTTAATATGCTCCAAGAGCCTTGTCTTATAAACCCTTTTGGACCTACCTATATATTGTAGGCCACAACTGCATTCAAGTAGGTAGACACAGAATTCACTTTTACAGTTTGTTAGAGCATTAATGACACATTTTTTATTATTTGATTTGGATTCTATGATATGTGTAGGTTTATTACCATTATACGCATGGGCACATCCTTCGCAATTTTTGCGATTACATTTAACAAAACCTAGACTCTTATTATCCAACCATGTTTGTTTGGTTTTGTTTTTCTTAAGTTTGCTGGGTGCCAATAGGTTTTTCAAAGATTGATTTCGTCTAAAGGAAATTTTAGGCACTTCTCCTATAATGTCTTTGAGCAATTTGTCCTGTTTAAGAACTGGCCAATATTTCTGAAATATTGTTTTAATTTCTGGGGCTGCCTCATTAAATGTAGTTATAAAACCTTGATTATTTTGTTTGTATTTATTTGTATTCTTTGAGTTGGATACTTCAATAGTTTGTGGAGTTTATCTTCCTAAAAATTTTTCTCTATCTAGATCTTTAGCTCGAGTGTATGCTCTATCCACCAGTTTTTTGTTATAATGTTTACCAGCAAACTGCTGTTTAAGTACAAGTGATTCTTTTTCAAAATCTTCCAGTTTTTAACAATTCCTTCTAATTCGTTGGAATTGTCCAAACGGAATGTTGGTTACCCAAGGCTTATAATGTCCACTATTTGCAGGGAGATAGCCATTGCTATCTGTCTCCTTTCTGTAGAGCCTGGTCAGAATTTTATCGTTTTCGTGGAACAGAATTAAATCTAGAAATTCAATTTCCAATGCATTGGTTTTGTGTGTGAAGGAGAGACCCATAGAATTGACATTAGCATACTGTACAAAGTTAGTGATAGATTCTTCATCTCCACTCCAAATGAATACAATGTCGTCTATGAATCTCCCCCACCACACAATGTGTTTGTGAAACGGATTATTGTTGTAAATATGGGTTTCTTCCCAATGTCCCATGTATAAATTAGCGTAACTGGGGGCCATAATGGTCCCCATTGCAGTTCCGCTAATTTGAAGAAAGAATTCCTTTTCAAATTCAAAATAATTCTTTTCTAGTACAAATTTAATACATTCTACCAGGAAATTTCTTTTGTCTACAGAATAATTTGTTTCCTTGGCTAAAATGGTTTTGAGTACTTCTATTCCCTTATTATGGGGAATATTGGTGTACAAAGCTGACACATCCATGGTTACCCATTTATATTCTGGTTTCCAATGGATTTTTTCTATTTTGTTTATGGTATCCAAAGTATCTTTTAAATAGGATTTAAGTTTTGGTACCAGAGGTTTGATGAAAAAATCTACATACTGTGACAGTCTCGAGGTTAGTGAATCTATCCCCGAGACTATCGGTCTGCCCGGGGGATTTGTGCTGTTTTTGTGCACTTTTGGCAAGTGATAAAAAATAGCTGTTTTGGGGTGGAGGTTGTTTAAGTATTTGAACTCTTGTTCATTCACAATCCCTTTATGTTTAGCATCATCTAATAGGTTTGTGTATTCCCTAAGGAATGCCTTTCTAGGATCTCCTCTGAGTTTACAATAAACATTTGTATCCCCCAAAAGATTGTATGCTTCTTTAAGGTAGTCCACCCTGTCTTGCAATACTAATCCCCCTCCTTTGTCCGCTTCACGGATAATGAGGTCCTCGTTCTCTTTTATTATTTTCAGAAATTCTTTTTCTTTTACACTTAAATTGTCTTTTTTGATTTTATAGTTGTTACATAAGTCGATCAAATCATTTGAAACTAGGTCATAGAAAGTGGGAATAAAATTCCCCTTCGATTGTACAGGAAAAAAGGTTGACGAGAGTTTAAGATTTGAATAAGTATCTCCTTCTAATAAATCTCTACTATTTAGACTGCTACTCTCGTTTTCTAATTCTTGTAGAGTGATCAGTGCTTGTAAATCATTATCTGAAAGTGTCATAACATCTACCGGTTCTGTGGTTGCTCTTTCAGTAACGTTTTTGGAAAAGTGCCTTTGTAGCGTTAATTTCCGTATAAATTTGTGTAAATCAATAAAAAGGGTAAAGGAATTTGGACCCTTAACTGGTGCAAATTTAAGACCCTTTCTTAGGACGTTGAGTTGTGTCTCTGAGAACTGATGGCTAGAAAGGTTGAAAATTTTCACTAATTCTCTGTGTTGAACCTTGTTTTTGATTTTTTGCTTTTGTTTTCTGCATCTAGCCAATTTTCCTCCTCTACATCCTCGCTTTGTTCTTTTCTTTTTCTTAAATTGAATGGGGTCTGATTTAAACCTGCCCCTCTTTCTGGACTTGCTCTGACTTGTCTGGTCTCTATAAAATTTTGTGAATGTCTTAATTGGTAGGTTCTTTGTTGTTGTTTGTGTTTTTGTTTTTGTGGATGGAATTGGGGTCTGTAGTTTTTTGACGGTTGCTGAAAATGAGATGACCTATAATCATGATCATAGTGATCCCTATTTGAAAATTCCCTACTTCTGCTATCCAGGTGTGGTCTGGGGTTATTGTAGAATCTTCTTTGAGTAGAAGAAGACTGATAATAATCCTGGTGGTTAAAATTAAATCTAGTAGTCCTATTTTGAAAGTGATTAGGTGTTCTTACCCTTTCATTATATTGTATACTATTTTTCCGCCAAGGGAGGTGTCCTGATTTATTGGTTGTTTTAGGACCAATATCTCTATTAGAGTAGTGTGGTCTATTATACTGCTCTTGACGTCTATCTCTTTGTATTGGATCCAAAGGAGTGCAGGGGGTAGCTACTGGAGTTTCTTCCCACACTTCATTATCATCCCTATCTATAGGTCCATTACTTTCCATTTTAGATTCTTGTAGGTCTCTTAAAAATGTGTTTTTCTTTTTAATCTCAATAATTTTATCTAATCTTTCTAATTTCCTTTTGTTACTTTCATCTAGTTCTTTATACAAAACATCTTCTCTATGTACTTCTAGTGTTTTTTGTAGCTCTGCAAGTTCTTTATTGATTTCTTTAATTTTAAATTGTCTGTATCTCATAGCAATGTTTACTAATTTGAAGGAACTTTCCTCCAAAGCTGTTTCCCACTCCGTGAAGAATTCTACATCCTGTTGATCAAATATAGTTGGTTTAGAGAAGCGTAAACCTTTGGGAACAATGTTATACTTAATGTATCTTTCCAGGTTTACGCTATCGTGCCAATGATTTAGCTGTTTCTTACATAGTTTCTCTAATTTATTAAATAAATCTTTGGGGTCAATTTCCCCCACAACAGGTGTGAATTCTTCATCTAGGGAAATTGAAAGATTTTTTTCTTTTTGTATTTAAATCAAAATAGTTACCAAAAATATTGTTATTATTTATTGTCTCCATTTATTATGATATGTGGGACAATCTAGTGTATCTAAACCCTAAAGTGCAGCCAAATTCCAAGGGTATGTGTTTTAAATGGTTTTAACAAAAGGTATTTGGGGCGAACAGTACTTGCACAAAACAAATAACTGAACTGGAGGCGCACCAAAGGGGATAGTTCAAATCTTTAGGATAAAGCTGCTGGAGTTTAGCTGTAAAAAAATGTGCAGCAATTGCCCTTTAATGTCTGCACATTGAGTGTAAATAGGAAAGAAAGTGTGAGTGAACTACACAGTGCTAAGCCTATAAATTCTGGTTAATATCGATTAACAAAAATCAAATGTTAGATGTATGGAAAATAGTGTGACTAAATCACCCACTTGAATATATGGTAGGTGAATAGTGAAAAATAAAAGATAAAAAATGTAAAAATATGAAAGTTTATAACAAACTTAATTCGGATATTGTGAGAGTGTCGCTATAGATCTGACTATACCTATATTGGAGGTACACTAGTATTACTGGTGTATATATATATATATATATACACATGTACACAAACACATACTGTATGTATTGTGCTGTTATGCCATGCCTCCTACAAACTACCCCTGCACTGGGAGTATAAAAAAAAAAAAAGTTTAAAAAATATGTCACACTGTTGTAAGTCTGCCGTGGCACACCTGAGGATCTCTCACAGCACACTAGTGTGCCACGGCACACTGGTTGAAAAACACTGCTGTAGAGGATCAATGCAATACAATTTAGTTCAACATTAGATTATCAACATAATTGAATCTATAGAGACTTTAAATAAAACATTCATGCTCCATCATGTTTATTAACAATGAAACAAAGTTTAATAATATATTTAAGATATATTTATATATATATATCTATATCTCTCTCTCTATATATATGTGTTTTAATTATTTAACTTTAAAATTTTTGTTATTTTACATGTTATTAAAGGCAGCATGTTGAAAGGACAATAAAACGAAAGATTTACTTTTACAATCTAGATAAAGATTTTATTATTTTTTAAAGTTGACAGTATAGTGGTAATCCATTTACTTCATTATATATATATCATTTGATGAAGTAATAAGATTGCATATGGATGTGTCATGTAATCAAGGCATCTCTGATGATTAACAAATCTTCAACTACAGAGAAAATCTAGATATGCTTTTATTAGAAATATAATAGAACAATTCATTAAATTATCATGATTGAAAACATTTAGAATCTCTTTATAAAAGATGAAAGGATTGTTTTTTAATTTCTCATTTACACTTGATGTATTTATTTATAACAAAAAAAGGCATTTTGCAGACTTATAAAATTGATTTTAATGGAAGATTTTTTAAATTTGGAATATGACATTGATCTTACTAATATTTATTCATTATTATGATTCATCTATTACAGAAGACCAAATACCGCCAATGGGAGAGCCACAAGCTGGTTCACCAGAAATTGAGGTGGCTAGGGCGGAGGAGGAAGAGGTTAATTTTTTTTTTGAAGAGGTGCCTAGGGAGGAAGAGGAGGAGGTGCCTATGGTTGAATGTAAGTTTAAAGAATATAATGTTTGACAAATTCAATATTGATAAATAATTTATCTAACATACATTATTTTCTTCTTTTTCTAGATCGAGATCAGGGGACCCAAACTGGTCCATTTTTAAATACACTTTTTGAACAACTGGCTGAGGCCCTAACAGCTGTTTCCAGGGCAGTTAGAAACATACATCAGGCCCTAAATGAGATGTAATAATTTAAATTTGTTGGATTTAAAAAAAAAAAGAAAAAAAAAAATTATAATAAAAATTGTTTATTTTATAGTTATTGATGTCTCACTGTATTCATTTAATGATTCATTTATAGTGACATGACAAAAATCAAGAAAAAAACAGTATAAATATGCTACAATATTTATAAATCAATAGCTGCTGATTAATGAAAGCACATAGATGCATTGACACACATTTATTAAGGAGATGTGATTATGGAAATTAGGAATCAACAGAAACCCAAGTTAGGGAGCAGCAGTATAAAGACTGATGATCAATAACCCCGTCCAACTGATCTTATGAGGCGGACAGTAATCTCAAACGTTAGAAATGAAACAGAACCATCGGGTTGATTGACACTCCCTGCTGGTAGTCAATTATCCTCAAGTCTGCAGGGTGCAGCGTTGCAGCAGGAGCACAGAAGAGCTGCCGGTGCAATGCTGAATAGAGAAAGAATAATCAGCAAGGTCTTGCGGACCTTATCCGCACTGTCGTATAAGGTCCGCAAGATATTTGTAAAATTAGAAGCGTTATATGATTGACTTTCACATATGCATTGCTATTTCAAGTAAAATTGATTATCTGAGTAAAGTGAAAATACACATCAAATGTTATTGTTCATGCTTCGAATAGTAACTTTGGAGTAGTATTATGAGTAATATTTGTATCTATTTTTATCTATTACATAATATCTCTTGCTATGTATGTATGTACATATATAGATATATACATATATATATATATATATAGATAGATATATATATACATACATAAACACATCTATTAGTATATTGGAAATTGACATTTAAAAATATGTACATACATACAGAGAGAGATATTAAATTATATATATATATATATATATATATATATATATATATATATAGAGAGAGAGAGAGAGAGAGAGAGAGAGAGAGGAGAGAGAGAGAGAGAGAGAGAGAGAGAGAGAGAGAGAGAGAGAGAGAGAGAGAGAGAGAGAGAGAGAAAGAGAGAGAGAGAGAGAGAGAGAGAGAGAGAGAGAGAGAGAGAGAGAGAGAGAGAGAGAGAGAGAGAGAGAGAGAGAGAGAGAGAGAGAGAGAGAGAGAGAGAGAGAGAGAGAGAGAGAGAGAGAGAGAGAGAGAGAGAGAGAGAGAGAGAGAGAGAGAGAGAGAGAGAGAGAGAGAGAGAGAGAGAGAGAGAGAGAGAGAGAGAGAGAGAGAGAGAGAGAGAGAGAGAGAGAGAGAGAGAGAGAGAGAGAGAGAGAGAGAGAGAGAGAGAGAGAGAGAGAGAGAGAGAGAGAGAGAGAGAGAGAGAGAGAGAGAGAGAGAGAGAGAGAGAGAGAGAGAGAGAGAGAGAGAGAGAGAGAGAGAGAGAGAGAGAGAGAGAGAGAGAGAGAGAGAGAGAGAGAGAGAGAGAGAGAGAGAGAGAGAGAGAGAGAGAGAGAGAGAGAGAGATATATATTTATTTATATATTAATATATATCTAAAAACAGAGAGAGGGAGAGAGAGACATCTCTCATATCTATATATCTATATCTATATATATAGATATCTATAAATATATGTGATGCAAAAGAAAAATAATTATTAGAAAATATGTAGACACGAGGGGGGGGGAGGTGACATGCAATGCTTGACATATAATTTTAATTAAAAATAAAATGCCTGTAATGAATTAGGCTACAAGTGTGTCTCTCTCTAAATATTACTGATTACATAGTTTGTGCACAGTGTTGGAAATAACCTGACAAAATTTATTGATATCAAAATACTAAAAAAAAAAAAAATAGGCTCACAGATAAGCTAGCTGTCATAGGTGTAAATTATATTTATATATCTGAAGGGGATAGCAAACAATATATGATATATAGATATATATTGATATCTATATCTATCTATATCTATCTATATGATGCTGCAAAAGAAACATGTCAATTAGAAAATATGTTGACCCGGAATTGAAATATAAAATAAAAAATGAATGTTTTTAAATAATTAGGCTCCAAGTATGTCTCTCTTTAGTGCACATTGTTGAACCTTACTTGGCGCAATGAATTAATATATAGAGAAAAGAAACATGTCTCAATGATCATCTAGCTCCCACTGGTGTAAATATTTGTGTCATATCCCGTTTAGATATTTATTATTGAATACATATACTCTGTATATATACATACACGTTACACTTGAAACTATAAGGATAAATATGTCCAATTTATGAAATTTTGCAGAACAAGAAATATACATTTTGATATGAATTATGTCTGCTACTTGCTATATTTAAAATATTGCTAGCAAAACAAATTGCAGTGTGTATATATCTATCTTAATATATCTCTATTTATCTATCTATCTATCTATCTATCTATCTATCTATCTATCTATATAGAGATATATTAATCATCTGCTGACAAGGTATGTTATGTGCTCTGTTCATTGAATGTACTGGAGATATAAATAAAGTTGGGAAAAGCTCGAATCGATGAGACATCGATGACTGTTAGTTAACAAAAGTATGCGGCTCTTCGCACCGTACTTGACGCGCATATTTTGGACTGGGTTTTTGATAACTAAGGCGAACGTATTACGGTCCGCGACGGCGATGTATGTCGAAGTGTGGCGAGCGTACTTGACGTCGCGAATGCTTCATATTAGACGCTTTGATAACTACCCCCCATAGACTCAAGTATAGAGCAATTTGATTTGTTAGTGATAGTATAAAATGTATATTTCAATCAGATTGGCTGATTTCATTAATCATGTGATAATGCATTTACCAATAAGAAGTTGTGGAAAACTTTACTAGTTTGTGGGTTGTTTAGGAGTTTGAGTATTGCATCAAATTTGGTGTGAAAAGTGTTGCATCAAATTTGGTGCGAAGTGGAGAGTGGGACTGTATTACATGCGTTAAACATGGTGCAAATAGATTTATCCAAAAAAGGAAGTTAGCTATATTATGTAATGTATTTATTTTATTTTTATCCTTATACCTACTAGTGCACTAAATTTGAAGCAATACTTTGCACAAATTTGGAGCAATAATATTGTCCCCTTGCTTTGTTATGAGAGACAAAGATATGTAGCAAAAAAAGGGGGTTAAATAAACTAGCGCTTAAGAGTTAATATCCCTTGCCCTATTCTCCTACTATCTACTTCCCAGATAGAAAGGTGTATAAAGTGAAAAAGTTATGGATATAAGGCGCTTAATCTGCAAAAGGGATAAAGGTGTGTATGGAAGTCGTTAGCTAAATATGTAGAAAAAAACTGGACCTTGGACAGAATAAGTGAAAAATTCTTCTACAATTTATTTTCAAAATAAAAACATGATAATACCAAGATAAAATAAATCACAATCCCTAAGTGTTGCAACACTATATCGATCAATTCATACAATTTCTAAAATTCAGATATACATTTGTTTCATACACCAATAAAAGGATTTATCTGCTCTTTTGTATCCTTTGTTCAAAGATTTTAGATAGAATGTATTCTTTTATTTCAACACAATTAATAATATTTGTCTCTATTCGATATTTTATATCTATATTTCATCAACTTTAAAATTACAAATATGTAGCAAAAACTAACAATTAGTTAAAACAATTTAAATGCAAGACTGATTATAAATGGTGTCCCCACAATGGCTGTTTACTTATATTGGTTGTAATTTTGCGTATCTAAAAAGTTCATCAAAGCATTTGTAAGTAATTGGAGATAAATTACTGAGGGCTGTGTTCTTTATCCTTATATTTATGTTGTGATAAATTACGGTTTCATAGTTACCTCTTCGTATCCTCAGTGAGCTTATTTTGTAGAAAAGGAATGTTCCAAACAGTGTTTAGGGGTGATTTTCTTACCCTCCCTTGTGAGCTGTTACTACTCACGGCTTCCCGGCGGTTCCTATGTGTCCTCAGTTTGACTCTCAGACAAGGGGTTCCGGTAGGTAATTTTCCTTTGTGTTACCTTGTCACTGGTCCTTGTAGAAAGTGCTCTGTTTCGCCAGCAACCCTGGCTTTATCTTGATCTTTATAAAGCCAGGGTTACTGGCGAAACATGTTGATATCTGTGTGAACACCAAGAAAGAAAAAGCCTATTTTTTTTCCTGCGTACAGAAGTACTTAAGTGCAGGAGATTGAGGAACTACAAACAGAAAAGCTAACTTGCGCAAGTTACAGAAACAAAAGGATTGTCTAAAGTTTGGTGCTGTAATCAGAGCTTTTCTACAAGGACCAGTGACAAGGTAACACAAAGGAAAATTACCTACCGGAACCCCTTGTCTGAGAGTCAAACTGAGGACACATAGGAACCGCTGGGAAGCCGTGAGTAGTAACAGCTCACAAGGGAGGGTAAGAAAATCACCCCTAAACACTGTTTGGTACATTCCTTTTCTACAAAATAAGCTCACTGAGGATACGAAGAGGTAACTGTGAAACCGTAATTTATCACAACATAAATATAAGGATAAAGAACACAGCCCTCAGTAATTTATCTCCAATAACTTACAAATGCTTTGAAGAACTTTTTAGATACGCAAAATCACAACCACTGGCCTCTAGTTATCAACGTGTCTACTTACCTGCCTTCGCCGGCCCAATACGCCCGCCTAAGCTCGCCTACCATCGCCGCCGCGGACCTGAAAAATCTTGCCAAAGTTATCAAAAAAGCTGTCAAAAAGCCGCGCACCAAGTACGGGGCGATGAGCAGCGGACTGTGATAGTTATCACTCATCCGATCTCGCTGCTCTTCGGCTTTTCTAGAGCTTTATTGATAAGCTGTCACTAAGCACCCACACTAAACTACACTGTTCTACCCCCTATACCGGCGCCCCCAGAGCCTCCCGCAACTAAATAAAATTATTAACCCCTAAACCGCCGCTCCTAGACCCCGCCGCAACTATAATAAATGTATTAACCCCTAAACCGCCGCTCCTAGATCCCGCCGCAACTATAATAAATGTATTAACCCCTAAACCACCACTCCCGGAGCCCACCACCACCTACATTATACCTAATAACCCCTATCCTGCCCCCCCTATACCGTCGCCACCTATAATAAATTTTTTAACCCCTATCCTGCCGATCCCGGACCCCGCCGCAACTAAATAAATTGTTTAACCCCTAAACCGCCGCTCCCGGACCCCGCCGCCACCTATATTAAACTTATTAACCCCTAATCTGCCCCCCCTACACCATCGCCACCTATAATAAATTTATTAACCCCTATCCTGCCACCCCTACACCGCCGCCACTATAATAAAATTATTAACCCCTAAACCTAAGTGTAACCCTAACCCTAACACCCCCCTAACTTAAATATTAATTAAATACATCTAAATAAATATTATTCTTATTAACTAAATTAATCCTATTTAAAACTAAATACTGACCTATAAAATAAACCCTAATATAGCTACAATATAACTAATAATTATATTGTAGCTATTTTAGGATTTATTTTTATTTTACAGGCAACTTTCAATTTATTTTAACTTGGTACAATAGCTATGAAATAGTTATTAACTATTTAATAGCTACCCAGTTAAAATAAAGAGAAATTTATCTGTAAAATAAATCCTAACCTAAGTTACAATTACACCTAACACTACACTATCATTAACTAAATTATTCATATTTAAAACTATATACTTACCTGTAAAATAAACCCTAACATAGCTACAATGTAATTAATAATTACATTGTAGCTATTTTAGGATTTATATTTATTTTACAGGTAACTTTGTATTTATTTTAGCTAGTTAGAATAGTTATTAAATAGTTATTAACTATTTAATAACTACCTAGCTAAAAGAAATACAAAATTACCTGTAAAATAAATCCTAACCTAAGTTACAATTAAACCTAACACTACACTATCATTAAATTAATTAAATAAATTACCTACAAATAACTACAATTAAATACAATTAAATAAACTAACTAAAGTACAAAAAATAAAAAAAACTAAGTTACCAAAAATAAAAAATAAAAAGTTACAAACATTTAAAGAATATTACAATTTTAAACTACTTACATCTAATCTAAGCCCCCTAATAAAATAACAAAGCCCCCCAAAATAAAAAATGCCCTACCCTATTCTACATTAAAAAGTTAACAGCTCTATTACCTTACCAGCCCTTAAAAGGGCCTTTTGCGGTGCATGCCCCAAAGAAATCAGCTCTTTTGCCTGTAAAATAAAAATACAACCCCCCCAACATTAAAACCCACCACCCACACACCCCTACTCTAACCCAAACCCCCCTTAAATAAACCTAACACTACCCCACTGAAGATCATCCTACCTTTAGCCGTCTTCAGCCAGCCGACCACCGATGGAACAGAAGAGGACATCCGCAGTGGCCGAAGTCATCATCCAAGGGGCGCTGAAGAAGTCTTCCATCCGATTGAAGTCATCATCCAAGGGCGCTGCAGAAGTCTGATTGGCTGATAGAATCCTATCAGCCAATCGGAATTCGAGGGACGCCATCTTGGATGACGTCACTTAAAGGAACCTTCATTCATCGTCTAGTCGTCGGTGGAAGAAGATGGCTCAGTGTCGGCTTGTCTGAGGATGGCTCCGCTCCGGATGGATGAAGATTGAAGACGCCGCCTGGATGATGACTTCAATCGGATGGAAGACTTCTTCAGCGCCCCTTGGATGATGACTTCAATCGGATGGAAGACTTCTTCAGCGCCCCTTGGATGATGACTTTGGCCGCTGCGAATGTCCTCTTCTGTTCCATCGGTGGTCGGCTGGCTGAAGACGGCTAAAAGTAGGATGATCTTCAGGGGGGTAGTGTTAGGTTTATTTAATGGGGGTTTGGGTTAGAGTAGGGGTGTGTGAGTGGTGGGTTTTAATGTTGGGGGGGGTTGTATTTTTATTTTACAGGCAAAAGAGCTGATTTCTTTGGGGCATGCCCCGCAAAAGGCCCTTTTAAGGGCTGGTAAGGTAATAGAGCTGTTAACTTTTTAATGTAGAATAGGGTAGGGCATTTTTTTATTTTGGGGGGCTTTGTTATTTTATTAGGGGGCTTAAATTAGGTGTAAGTAGTTTAAAATTGTTGTAATATTTTTAAAATGTTTGTAACTTTTTATTTTTTATTTTTGGTAACTTATTTTTTTTTATTTTTTGTACTTTAGTTAGTTTATTTAATTGTATTTAATTGTAGTTATGTGTAGGTAATTTATTTAAATAATTTAATGATAGTGTAGTGTTAGGTTTAATTGTAACTTAGGTTAGGATTTATTTTACAGGTAATTTTGTATTTCTTTTAGCTAGGTAGTTATTAAATAGTTAATAACTATTTAATAACTATTCTAAATAGCTAAAATAAATACAAAGTTACCTGTAAAATAAATATAAATCCTAAAATAGCTACAATGTAATTATTAATTAAATTGTAGCTATCTTAGGATTTATTTTACAGGTAAGTATTTAGTTTTAAATAGGAATAATTTAGTTAATGATAGTGTAGTGTTAGGTGTAATTGTAACTTAGTTTAGGATTTATTTTACAGGTACATTTCTCTTTATTTTATCTAGGTAGCTATTAAATAGTTAATAACTATTTAATAGCTATTGTACCTAGTTAAAATAAATTGAAAGTTGCCTGTAAAATAAAAATAAATCCTAAGATAGCTACAATATAA
The DNA here is from genome assembly GCF_027579735.1 of Bombina bombina. NCBI lineage: Eukaryota > Metazoa > Chordata > Amphibia > Anura > Bombinatoridae > Bombina > Bombina bombina. The sequence continues at coordinate 857,419,190 of NC_069504.1, read as the reverse complement.
TTATTATTTATATTGTAGCTATATTAGTTTTTTTTTTTAAAGGTAAGTATTTAGTTTTAAATAGGATTAATTTAGTTAATAAGAGTTATAATATTTAGATGTATTTAATTAATATTTAAGTTAGGGGGGTGTTAGGGTTAGGGTTAGACCTAGGTTTAGGGGTTAATAATTTTATTATAGGTGGCGACGGTGTAGGGAGGGCAGGATAGGGGTTAATAAATTTATTATATGTTGCGACGGTGTAGGGGGGGCAGGATAGGGGTTAATACATTTATTATAGGTGGCGACGGTGTAGGGGGGGCAGATTAGGGGTTAATAAGTTTAATATAGGTGGCGGCGGGGTCCGGGAGCGGCGGTTTAGGGGTTAAACAATTTATTTCGTTGTGGCGGGGTCCAGGATCGGCAGGATAGGGGTTAATAAAATTATTATAGGTGGCGGCGGTATAGGGGGGCAGGATAGGGGTTACTAGGTATTATGTAGGTGGCGGTGGGCTCCGGGAGCGGTGGTTTAGGGGTTAATACATTTATTATAGTTGCGGCGGGGTCTAGGAGCGGCGGTTTAGGGGTTAACATATTTATTATAGTGGCGACGGGGTCCGGGAGTGGCGGTTTAGGGGTTAATAAGTTTATTAGAGTGGCGGTGGGCTCCAGGAGCGGCAGTCTAGGGGGTAATACATTTATTTAGTTGCGGCGGTGTAGGGGGGGACAGATTAGGGGTGTTTAGACTTGGGGTACATGTTAGGGTGTTAGGTGCAGACATCTCCCATAGGAAACAATGGGATATCGGGCAGCAGCGAACATGAGCTTTCGCTATGGTCAGACTCCCATTGATTCCTATGGGATCCGCCGCCTCCAGGGCGGCGGATTGAAAAGCAGGTACGCTGGGCCAGAAAAGTGCCGAGCGTACCTGCTAGTCATTTGATAACTAGCAAAAGTAGTCAGATTGTGCCGAACTTGTGTGCGGAACATCTGGAGTGACGTAAGAGTCGATCGGTGTCGGACTTTGCCCGGCGGATCGAAGCTTACGTCACAAAATTCTACTTTTGCCGGGCAGCAGGGCTTGATAACTAAGGCGAATCAGCCTCGCCACAAATACGCTGCGGAATTCCAGCGTATTTGAGGTTGATGGCTTGATAACTAGGGGCCACTATAAGTAAACAGCCATTGTGGGGACACCATTTATAATCAGTCTTGCATTTAAATTGTTTTAACTAATTGTTAGTTTTTGCTACATATTTGTAATTTTAAAGTTGATGAAATATAGATATAAAATATCGAATAGAGACAAATATTATTAATTGTGTTGAAATAAAAGAATACATTCTATCTAAAATCTTTGAACAAAGGATACAAAAGAGCAGATAAATCCTTTTATTGGTGTATGAAACAAATGTATATCTGAATTTTAGAAATTTTATGAATTGATCGATATAGTGTTGCAACACTTAGGGATTGTGATTTATTTTATCTTGGTATTATCATGTTTTTATTTTGAAAATAAATTGTAGAAGAATTTTTCACTTATTCTGTCCAAGGTCCAGTTTTTTCTACATATTTAGCTAACAACTTCCGTACACACCTTTATCCCTTTTGCGGATTAAGCGCCTTATCCCCATAACTTTTTCACATGAGAGACAAAGATGTAACAATTCATAAGTAGTAATGTATTTATTTCATTTTTATCCCTATATCTACTAGTGCACCAAATTTGAAGAAAATTTTAGCACCAAATTTGGAGCAATAATATTTCCCCTTGCTTTGTAATGAGAGACAAAGATGTAACATAATCCATAAGTAGGGTAGCATCTCCCTAATTTACTTTTATTATCTAATTATGCTTCATTGTCTTGCAGCATCGAACATTCTGTGTTTTCAGACACCCATTGATTTCTATGGCATTCGCGGCCTCAAGGGTGACGGTTTTGAATGATAGGTACGCTGCGTCAGAATTAATGCGAGCGTACCTGTTGAATGTTTGATAAATTGGCAAGAGGGTCAAATGGAGTCTAATGTGACAGTGGATGATCAGTATTCCACTCAAAGAACACAAGCATCGATCTGCGTCGGATTGATATCGCGGGAGCGTATATTACGTCACACATTTTAACATTTGACGATCTTGAAGCTTTGTTAACTACGGAGGATCAACTTTGCATCTAATTTGACGTGGACGTCCGGTGCATTATCAGTTGAAGCTTTGATCAATTGTCCCCCTAGCATCGACCATGGTTCTAACCCCTAGGAGTCTTACTGTTTGTGGTACTATTACTAACATGTATTTGTGTTATGCATTGAATTGAGCTACTTGGATGGTTTTGAGTAATTGTGGATTTCCAGACTAATCACTTTGAATTATTAGATTAGTTGGATTTCATTACATTAACTGCCCTGGAGTTGATATTCTTACAATTGTCAGCTCAGTATACATCTGCATAAGACTTTTTTATTTTTGGTGTTTAAATTCACGTATCTGCAAATATTGTATTTCATTTTGTATTTGCACTTGGAAATTGGTATGTGTTTTCTGGTTGGGATGTCTTAATAAGCCATGATTTGAGCTGCCTTGTGTGCATTTTTGCCATTCTTTTGGGTATCTGATTGTTAATACTATCTTTCTTTATTTTTTGGAATATATGTATTTTATGGCGTATTGCACCCTTTGGGGACGATTTATGTAGGTGGGAGAGGACATGATACAATGTAGCGTATCATGTCCGCCGCACATTGATAAATGCCTTCAGCATACGCTGTCTGAATTTTTCATTACACAAGCAGTTCTTGTGAACTGCTTGTGCAATGCCGCCCCTGCAGATTTGCGGCCAATCCACCGCTAACAGGGGGTGTCAATCAGCACGATCATATAGGATCGGGCAGATTGATGTCCGTGGCCTCAGAGCAAGCGGACAAGTTATGGAGCAGCGGTCTTTAGACCGCTGCTTCATAACTGCTGTTTCCGGCGAGCCTGAAGGCTTGCGCGGAAACAAGAGCATCAAGCTCCATTTGGAGCTTGACAATTTGCCCATTTGTCTGTGTTGGTAAATCACAGGTATTGAGTGAGCACCATTACCCTCTCTTTTTTAATAAAATGTATTCTTATGTGCAGCATGCATTGAATATAATTCTGGAATATTAAACAGATTGGGCATCAATAGTATTTGTGAAAGCAATTGTAATGAGTGTTGCTAGTAACATGATGCAAAAACATTAAATACAAATGAAAAGCGATAATTTTGTTATTTCTTATAATGTACTTTTAGTGTGTTTCTGTGTGGTTGTGTACAATGCTGCATTGAGACAACAAAAAATCAGGCAACATAGCATTGAGCACTTACATTTTATCTTTATAACTGCCAGAGTACCACATAGGATAACAATACAGAACAGAACGCTTCTGGCAGCGATTAAGGCATAGGTTTTCCAATGGTAATATTGAACTAAAAAAAGAAAGAAAAAAGTGATAAGAAAAAAGAATAAAGAAAAAAATAATGATACAAAAAGAATACAATTATGGACATCAATGAAAAATAAGTTCTACAAAGTTCGATAATTATGAATAATTTGTTTCCATTAAATTTATACTTATGATTTTCCATGTGAACGTTGTTTTTAGTATGTATTTATAACCATGTTCTTGATATATTATACTGCATTATTTAACCCCTTAAGGACTGGTCATTTTAGAAAAATCTTCCCCAAAAGACCAGAGCGTTTTTAGCATTTTTGCTATCACTCCATTTAAACAGAAATAGAGCTTTGTTTTCAAAAGTATATTTATTTTTTATAGTAGACAATTCAAAGTATTGTTCTAGGCACATTTTGATAAATTTCATGCCACCATTTCACCGCCAAATGTGTTCAAATAAATCAAATCCTTAACTTTTTCACAAACTTTAGGTTTCTCACTGAAATTATTTACATACCGGCCCGCTAGTGCAATCATTTAAAAAATGGTTGTAAAAGCTTCTCTGGGATTCCCTTTGTTCAGAAATAGCAGAAATATATGGCTTTGCCATTGCTTTTTGGTAATTAGAAGGCCACTAATTGCAGCTGCGCACCACACTTTTATTTTTCCCAGCAGTGAATGTGTTAATCAAGTAGCTTGTAAGGTTAATTTTAACTTAAGTGTAGAGCTTACCCTCCCACCTGACACTTCACACCCCCTGATCCCTACTTGATCCCTCTTAAATAACTCTATTTCCCTCTCTCACCCCCCATTGGTCACTCCCATCTTAGGTACTGACAGACATTATTATTATTTTCTTTAGTGTATGACTACCCCCTTACCTTCCCATCTCCATGATCCCTCCCCAAAAGTTATCCAACCCTCCCCCATTTTACCCAGTTTTCCATAATTTTTCTTTTTTATTTAATAAACAAAAACACAAAAAAAACACTTTTTTCTGTAGTGTAGTTGTCCCCCTCATTTTCCCCACCTCCCCCTCCAATATTGTTTCCCCTAGCCCCTATTCCCCCCTACCCTCTATTCCCCCTCTCTCCTCCTTCCCCCTCCCTCCTGCTGTCAGCATTTATTTTTTCCGTAGAGTAGCAGTCCCACCCTTTCCCGCCCTCCCCCTTCCAGCAATGGGCCGCTCACCCGCTTCCCTCCTAACCCTCCCACACCACCAGCGATCAGCACCACCACTACCCAATGCAGAGAGGGACACAGAGTGTCTCTCTCTGCATCAGTAACTCTGCAACTCTATTTCTGCACTGCCCCACTCATGGAAGTGAGAGGCCCAGGATAGAGGCATCGTAAAGGTATGGCACCGGTACTTAATGACTTAACGCTCTACGCCAGTTGTTAAGGGGTTAATGTTAATTTTTTATTAAAAACCTACATACTACATTCAAAATCCTTAAAAAAATCAAGGGCAAAAACTTATATAAATTAGTCATATACAAATTAGATGCTAAGTATAATTTGCCATTTTAGATATGCATTTTAGATCCTTAAGTTTGGCTTTATGGGAGCAAGAAATATCTGTAAAGCTTATATACCTTTTTAAGTTGAATGCACCTTTGAAGAAAGATTGAAACTGAATCTTAATACATTTTGTTTTATCCTTCTCATTTCAGTCCTTAAATGCATAATTACTTAATTAATAAGGACTTTCTTTAAAAATGTCAATAGTAAATAGTGAGAAATACAAACCAGGCCTAGCTGTACATCTAGGAAGAAAATAACATGAGGCCTGGAGAGGATAGTCATCTCTGTATCAAGGAAGGAACCTATTAACATGTGGGCTGTTACATTTTTTATTTTAGGGGGTGAGTTGGATTTTTAGGAAGGGAAGAGTGACTCTAAGATACAAACGGCTAGATTACGAGTTTTGCGTTATGGGTGAAAAAACAGCATAATGGCTCTTTTTCACTGCCGCTGGTATTATGAGTTTTGCAGGTATAGCTGCACCGCACACTTTTTTGGCCGTAACGCAACATAACTACCGCAGCTTTCAAAAAGTTATTTTTCAATGGGACTCCAATAGAGCCGGTATTACGAGTTTGCCTGTCCGGCCAAAAAGTAAGTGGTACAGCCTATAACTACAAGATCTGTACCGCCACCTGAAAGTCAGTAGTTATGAGTTTTACGCTACAAAGCTGTACCATAAAACTCATAACTAAAGTGCTACAAAGTACACTAACACCCATAAACTACCTATTAACCTCTAAACCGAGACCCTCCCGCATCACAAACACTATAATAAAATTTGCATAAATAAAAAGAGAGAAGCGCTCAACCTGGGAACGAACAGTAGCATAATAGCTTGTTCTATGGCTAGTTACCACCCTAGAAGCAGCCTCTTTTTGCTCAATATGTGCCTTTCACAGAGAAGAACTTTCCTGTAGCATATCAGTCTGATCCTGACTTCACAGTACAGTCCAGCCCCGAAATACCAGGCAATCCCTCTCTGAACAAGAGAAACAGCAAAACCCCAGACGTACGTTTCGGCCTATTGTGGGCCTCGTCAGTGAGGTGCAGCCATATCCCTCTAGGCACACTGAGCAACGGGTCCATGTCTGGATTCCCGCATCACACTTAGGGAGACTTCCCCAAGTGTCATAATTTGCATAAATAAAAAGAGAGAAGCACTCAACCAGGGAACAAACAGTAGCATAATAGCTTGTTCTATGGCTGGTTACCACCCTAGAAGCAGCCTCTTTTTGCTCAATATGTGCCTTTCACAGAGAAGAACTTTCCTGTAGCATATCAGTCTGATCCTGACTTCACAGTACAGTCCAGCCCCGAAATACCAGGCAATCTCTCTCTGAACAAGAGAAACAGCAAAACCCCAGACGTACGTTTTGGCCTATTGTGGGCCTCGTCAGTGAGGTGCAGCCATATCCCTCTAGGCACACTGAGCAACGGGTCCACGTCTGGATTCCCGCATCACACTTAGGGAGACTTCCCCAAGTGTCATAATTTGCATAAATAAAAAGAGACAAGCGCTCAACCTGGGAACGAACAGTAGCATAATAGCTTGTTCTAGGCCGAAACGTACGTCTGGGGTTTTGCCGTTTCTCTCGTTCAGAGAGGGATTGCCTGGTATTTCGGTGCTGGACTGTACTGTGAAGTCAGGATCAGACTGATATGCTACAGGAAAGTTCTTCTCTGTGAAAGGCACATATTGAGCAAAAAGAGGCTGCTTCTAGGGTGGTAACTAGCCATAGAACAAGCTATTATGCTATTGTTCGTTCCCAGGTTGAGCGCTTCTCTCTTTTTATTTATTACTATAATAAAATTATTAACCCCTAACCTGCCGCTCCGGACACCGCCACCACTATAATAAACATATTAACCCCTAAACCGCCGCACTCCCGCATCGCAAACACTAATTACATATTATTAACCCCTAATCTGCTGTCCCTAACATCTCCGTAACCTACATTACTGTTATTAACCCCTAATCTGCTTCCCCCAAAATCGGTGCCACCAATCAGCCAATAGGATTGAGCTTGCATTCTATTGGCTGTTCCGATCAGCCAATAGAATGCGAGCTTAATCCTATTGGCTGATTGGATCAGCCAATAGGATTGAAGCTCAATCCTATTGGTTGATTGCATTAGCCAATAGGATTTTTTCACCTTTAATTCCGAATGGCTGATAGAATTCTATCAGCCAATCGGAATTCAAGGGATGCCATCTTGGATGACGTCCCTTAAAGGAACCTTCATTCTTCGTTAGCCATTGGAAGAAGTAGAGGATGCTCCGCGCCGGATGTCTTAAAGATGGAGCCGCTCCGCGCATGATGGATGAAGATAGAAGATGCCGTCTGGATGAAGACTTCTGCTGGCTTGGATGAAGACTTCGGCCCACTTGGTTGAAGACTTCTGCCGGCTTTAATGAGGACTTCTGCCGCTTCGTTGAGGATGGATGTCCGGTCTTCAAAAATTGTAAGTGGATCTTTGCGGGTTAGTGTTAGGTTTTTTTAAGGGTTTATTGGGTGGGTTTTATTTTTAACTTAGAGACTTTGGGCGGAAAAAGAGCTAAATGCCCTTTTAAGGGCAATGTCCATCCAAATGCCCTTTTCAGGGCAATGGGGAGCTTAGTTTTTTAGATAGGATTTTATTTGGGGGGTTTGGTTGTGTGGGTGGTGGGTTTTACTGTTGGGGGGTTGTTTATTTTATTTTTTTACAGGTAAAAGAGCTGATTTCTTTGGGGCAATGCCCCGCAAATGGCCCTTTTAAGGGCTATTGGCAGTTTAGTTTAGGCTAGGGTTTTTTTATTTTGGGGGGGCTTTTTTATTTTGATAGGGCTATTAGATTAGGTGTAATTAGTTTAAATATTTGATAATTTAGTTTTTATTTTGTTTAATTTAGTGTTTGTTTGTTTTTTGTAATTTAGTTAATTGTATTTAATTAATGTAATTTAGTTAATTGTAGTGTAAGGTTAGGTGTTAGTGTAAGACAGGTTAGGTTTCATTTTACAGGTAAATTTGTATTAATTTTAACTAGGTAGTTAGTAAACAGTTAATAACTATTTACTAACTAGTCTACCTAGTTAAAATAAGTAGCTAGTTTATGGTTTATTTTATAGGTAAGTATTTATTTTAAAATAGGAATTATTTAGGTATTAATTGTAATTTTTGTTTAGATTTATTTTAATTATGTTAAAGTTAGTGGTGTTAGGGTTAGACTTAGGGTTAGGTTTAGGGGTTAAAAACTTTAGTATAGTGTTGGCGACATTGGGGGAGGCAGATTAGGGGTTAATAAGTGTAGGTAGGTGGCAGTGATGTCGGGGCAGCAGATTAGGGGTTAATAAGTATAATGTAGGTGTTGGCGATGTCGGGGCAACAGATTAGGGGTTAATAAGTGTAATGTAGGTGTTGGCGATGTCAGGGGCAGCAGATTAGGGGTGTTTAGACTCGGGGTTTATGTTAGGGTGTTAGGTGTAATCATAAATTTTCTTTCCCCATAGACATCAATGGGGCTGCGTTACGGTGCTTTACGCTCCGTTATTGCAGGTGTTAGGCTTTTTTTCAGCAAGCTCTCCCCATTGATGTCTATGAGGAAATCATGCACGAGCACATAAAACCAGCTCACAGCAGCGCTGGTATTTGAGTACGGTATGGAGCTCAATTTTGCTCAACGCTCACTTATTGCCTGCTAATGCCGGGTTTATGAAAACCTGTAATAGCAGCGCTATAGGGAGGAGAGCGGTGACAATAACTTGCAAGTTAGCACCGAGCAGCTCATAACGCAAAACTCGTAATCTAGCCGAAAGAAAGCTCTCTTGGGTGTTAGAGGATCTTTTAGAAGTTGAGGGGTCTGAGAAGAGACTGCACTTGGGAGGTTAATTTGGGGCGTATTTGGTGCTGGGAGGTTTTTGTTGCTTGAGGGATGATGTTTATGGAGTTCATGTAGCATATCCTAGTGATGAGTAATGGTATAGTGTTAACTGCAGTGGGTTCTGGGTCATGTAGTTATCAGTGTTTATGTGGCAAATTATTTACCAGTTTTTTAAGCTACCTGTATTTATTTAAAATACTTTTTCAAAAAATATTTTCTTACCTAAAATGGTTAAATACATTTTATTTAGAAGTTCCAATTAAAACTAATGTAGCACCAGCATTATGGCAGTAAGTGGTTAGCAGGGTCAGGATTCAGATGCAATGGTAAAGTTTCATTAAAAGTAATAGCAATGTCTGTTAACCCCTAACTCTCATTAAATTGATGTGATTTTGATCAAACCCATTTTGCAAATTGAAATGGACTGTTTCTAAATAATGACAAATTGCAAGTCTGCTTTTAGTTCACCTGATTTCTTGTTTGCCAATACACTCGTACAGTGATCATTATTTAATACTAAGGGCTCAATATATTAAACAACGTATGCTTTATTAGTTCATTTGGAGTGGTTGACAAGGCCTTCTCTCATGCAATTGGTCACGTGAGAGAAGGGGCGGTATTACACATACACTTGTATGTGCAATAATACATACAGGTAGTAGATGTGCAGTGTCTGCTGCCCCTTCACCGCAAAACCTGGCAAACAGGTTCTCAAGTCGGGCATGGGGCCCAAAGAATAAGTGTATGTTATAATAATTATTTAAGGACTTTGACATAGAAACAGTTAAGGACAGCTAGTCTTTCCAGAAAACTGTCCCAAATAATGCTGTGCATTAAACACAGAATAAATAATTATCTTTCAGAATTGGTTATGGTAAAGTTTATGTAAAGTAATATTATTTATTAACTCAAATATATAATTTCTAATACAATACCTAATTAATTTTTAATACAAAAAAAAACATTTTTGACTGAGTTTCTTTGCTGAATATTGTGATTTTTCTTCTGCAGAATATTTATTATTATTATTATTATTATTATTTTTATTAATTTTTAACATATAATCTACCTCTCATTTCTTTCTAGCTCTGGGACAAATTTAGTTAGTATTTGTTTGTTTTCATTTAATTAGTTAGAGCATTTGTTTGGATATTCATTTTGTGAAAAAAAAATATATATATATCAGTATTTTTGGCACAAATTCATATTTGTAACAAAATAAATGCACAAGCCTAGTTCTAATGTTAAATTAAAAAGTAGTGGAGATAAAGGACATCCTTGTCTATTTTTCCTTTCCAAAAAAAAAGTTAATTTTCCATTAACTACCAAAGAGGAGCTAGGTTTACTAAATACATTTTTAGCAATATCTATGGGTCAGATTACGAGTGGAGTAATATCGTATTTTTGCATTTGTTTGCGCACAAGTTAAATTGCTATGTCTATATATGCATACATAAGTATTTTTATGTGTATATATGTATTTACTGATATATATGCACATATAAACACAAAAATACATATTAACGGACAGAAGCTTTTTGCACGCATCGGGAAGCACGCATATTACAAGTTGAAAGTAAATCGTTTTCTCACAAGCACTATTTCGGCGCGCAACCCACATACATCTAGATTACAACTTGTGCGTTCATGTTTTAACGCTGAAAAAATGGCCATTTCAGTGTTAAAGACACACTGCAGCCATTACAAGTCTTGTCGGTATAGCTGTACTGCAAGCCTTTTAGCCTCTAACGCAACATCAGTCCCGCACACATAAAAATTATGCTTTTTTCATGGGACTTCCATAGTGCAGCCATTACGAGTTTTGCGGTGAGGCTAAAAAACTTGCGTTCCAGCCTATAACGACAAGATCTGTTTCGCCATCTGAGAGCAGTACTTATGAGTTTTACGCAACAAAACTGTTACATAAAACTCATAACTAAAGTGTTACAAAGTACACTAACACCCATAAACTACCTATTAACCCCTAAACTGAGGCCCTCCTGCATCGCAAACACTATATTAAACTTATTAACCCCTAATCTGCCACTTCCGACATCACCGCCACTAATAAAATTGATTAACCCCTATTGAAGATCCTTCAAGTGGGACTTCAGCATCAGCAACTGTGAGTGGATCTTCGGGGGTTAGTGTTAGGATTTTTTAAACTTTTTTGGGTGGGTTTTTTTATAGTTTAGGGTTTGGCTGTTTTTCGTAAAAGAGCTAAATACCCTTTTTAAGGGCAAAGCAAAAGAGATAAATGCCCTTTTAAGGGCAATGCACATGCAAATGCCCTTTTCAGGGCAATGGGTAGATTAGGTTTTTTTAGATAGTTTTTTTTTATTTTGTGGGTTTGGGGAGGTAAAAGAGCTATTTAACTTAGGGCAATGCCCTACAAAAGGCCCTTTTAAGGGCTATTGGTAGTTTATTCTAGATTAGGTTTTTTATTTTGGGATGTTTTTTTTTTTTTAAATGGGTATTAGAATAGGAATAATTTTTATTATTTTTGATAATTTGTAATGTAATTTTTTTCATTTTGGGGTGGGTTTTCATTTTTAGATTAGGGCTTGGGCATTTCATAAAAGAGCTGAATGCCCTTTTAAGGGCAGGAAAAAGAGCTAAATGCCCTTTTAAGGGCAATGCCCATACAAATGCCCTTTTCAGGGCAATAGATAGATTAGGTTTTACTTTATTTTTATTTTGTGGGTTTGGGGGGGGTGGGGGTTTGTATACTGTTAGGGGTGTTTGTTTTGTTTAGTAGCAAAAGAGCTGTTAACTTTAGGGCAATGCCCTACAAAAGGCCCTTTTAAGGGCCCTTGGTAGTTTATTTTAGATGTGGCTTTTTTATTTTGGGGTGGTTTTCTTTTTTTAAAGGGTATTAGAATAGAAATATGTTTTATTGTTTTAGATAATTTTGTTTGTTATTTTTTGTAATTGTAATTTTTTTTATTTTTTAGTAATTTTAGTGTTTTTTATTTTTGGCCACGAATCTGCAGGGGGAGGCATTGCACAAGCATTTCACTAGAAATGCTTGTGCAATGGTAAATGCTGACAGCGTATGCTATCTGCATTTATCGATGTGCGGCAAACATGATCGCTACAGCGGATCATGTTTGTCCGCACATTGATAATTTGGCCCCTAGAAGTATGTTACTTGCTGGGAGGTGTGAGGCTATATTCAAACAAAAATCATACAAAAATTTGCATGGACCTCAATGAAAGATAATATAGTTAATAATAATAATATAAATGTTTTATTTTAATGTATTTGTACATAGTGTGCTTCCAACTCTTTCCCCCAGTTTTTACTAATTGTATCAGTTTTATGAACTTCTGATCATGCTGCAGGACAGAGTTGATAGAATAAGGATTCAGAACTTCATAAAACAATCACTACCTAGACTTTGCTAATTGCTATTAGATTTCTGCTTCTAAATTTGTGCAGTTAAAAGAAGGGTTAAAAACCCAGGGACCCATGGCTCTTATTTTATTTATTTACAGATATATTTATTAACATTTTATTGACTCTTTAAAAAAAAAATGCAGTTAGTTGCTCGATTTTCTTACTGGCTTTAAAATGTAATATTTATTTGTCAAGTTATACTCTGTGACCTTTTGATGCAGTTGACACTGTTTATCTCTAGAGGACCTGCTCACACTGGTTTGACTAATGTCTAAATCCAAATTATTATTTTTATACTGTACTAGTTAGACTAGGCTAATGGGGTGGGGGGAGTTTGCACCATCCATAAATAAAAATCACTTTAAGGAGTGGGTCAGTCTGACAGACTCATGTGATTCCCATACGAATAGTCCTTGCTTGTATTACTCCAGTTTCTAAACAGATATAACCAATGACCTTGTATTGTATTGGGTACTTGTAAAGCGTGGCTAATCACCCGTAAGGGTCTCAAGGCGCTGCTCATTTTATCGACCTCGGAAGGATGAAAGGCTGAGTGGACCTTGCCGGGGATCGAACTTGCAACCCTTGGGTTGCTACAGAGCTCAGCCACAGTGCCTTAGCATGCTGAGCTATCTGTCCTGCTCTGTCCTTCAGCATGATAAAAAGTTCACAAATGTTTTTACTGTGTTAAATGTTGAAAACATTGTTATATGTATCAAATTCACATTTTTTGGGTGTGCGGCGCTTCTTGGATTCTTGCACCTGGGCCCTGTGGTTTATAGTTATGCCTCTGCTTCCATATGTACCATTACACACTCAAGTAAGTGTGTAATGCTGTCTCTTTCTCTTGCGCCTGTCAACCACCCGAGGGAGCATGTTCACAGTGATTTCAATCTGCCACCTCAGAGGTGGTGGAGAGTGTAACAAAGCAACTTGTTCTGCTTAGTACATGGAGCCCTTTATCCATATTGTAGCCTGATCTGCTAAGGAAACTTGACCTTTATGTGCTTCACTAATTTGTTTGAAAAGTGACTGTGATGCAAGAAACATATATACACATGATAGTCTAAAATGAGACTCAGAGCAACAAGTGAAATCTTATCTGGATTTTTTAACACCTTCACCCAAAATGACGTATTTATACGTTGTGAGGTACTTTTCTCATTGTACCATATGACGTATATATATATATATATATATATATATATATATGTCTTAGCTTCAGGAAACCCAAGCAGTCTCACCTGTTAAGTTACAGCCAAAAGCTGGAGTTCCTGAGCTCCAGGCACCTGCCTGCATATGGAACCGAATAAAAATGTATAAAAAACTGGATGCGCCCCAATTCAAATTGTATACAATAAATGTGCTACAAAAATTCAAAAACAAGCCCGGCGGCGGTGGTGCAGGAGAGGCAGGGAAGGGATCTCCTCACATGACCCGTGTGTTTGTCCCCGTGATCAACTCCGCCGGGCCTGCCTCCTCCTCCCTGGGCCTCACAGCCTGACCCGGGGGACACGGGCTGCGGCCTGCCCGCCGCCTCCCTGGCCGAGCTCCGACACATGGACATGCTGGACCAGGGCCTCGATTCGGCTGCTAGTCACGACAAAGGACAGGATACCGAAGAGGCAGTAGAGATACATGAAGGAGATGAGACAAGTGCTGATGAACAGACTGCTGTAGCCATTGCCACTGTCCAACAAGCGGCGTTTTCAGACCACAATATCCAGTATCAGTTCCGCACAGAGAACAATGGAGGACAGGTGACATACAGAGTTGTCCAGGTGACAGATGGTCAGCTGGACGGACAGGGGGATGGTGCTGGAGCAGTCAGTGTGGTTTCTACTGCAGCCTTTAGTGGCACTCAGCAAGCTGTAGCACAGGCAGTCATCCAGAACCCTTTCAGTAATGGTGGAAGTCCTTCTGCAGAAACTGTCAGCGGAGAGACACGGTTTGCTTATTTTCCAGCTTCCTCTGTCGGGGATACAACAGCAGTATCAGTACAGACAACGGATCAATCGTTGGCACAAGCAGGAGGGCAATTCTATGTTATGATGACACCTCAAGATGTGCTTCCTGCTGGATCTCAGAGAACTATTGCTCCACGCACTCACCCTTACTCTCCTAAAATGGATGGAAACAGAACCCCTCAGGATGAAAGACGCAGAGCACAGCACAATGAAGTGGAGAGGAGGCGAAGAGACAAGATTAACAACTGGATTGTCCAACTGTCCAAAATCATTCCAGACTGTAACGCAGAGAGCAGCAAATCCGGAGCAGTAAGTTCACAAAGTAAAGGGGGCATTCTGTCTAAAGCTTGTGACTACATTCGTGAGCTTCGCCAGACAAACCAGCGTATGCAAGAAACCTACAAGGAGACAGAAAGATTACAGATGGACAATGAGCTGTTAAGACAACAGTTAGAAGATCAGAAGAATGAAAATACCCTCCTCAGAGCACAGTTGCAGCAACATGGCATTGAGCTGGTAGAAGAAACCCACAGGCAGTAACTTAAGACCCTTGTACCTTCGAAGTGAGGCCAATGACGATGGAAAAGATACGACACAATGGATTTTTTATTTCAACTCCCTTCTGTCTACACCATGTTTCCTTATTGCCGAAATCACCTGTCATCACCCTGCACTTATCCTAACTGTAATGCCTCAATTTTTATTGTGTCAAATGATCTTCACTGAACCTTTTAAAGGATCCTGGATTGCAAGACACACAAAAAAAAAAAAAAAAATAGAGGGGGACAGCAATGGATCTTCCTAACTGGAGTGGATTCTTCATACCTCTCCCAGGGTTATTTCACCTTGGTGAATATGAGCCTTTACTGCCAGAAAGGTCTGCGTGGAGCTAAGGCAACATGTCGCTAAGCAGCAGGGGTCTAAAGCGTTTCATTGTTCTCCTTTTTTTTTATATATATATATATATATATAAATATATAAATATGAACATACCTTAGACTTTTAGTAATGGTAAATATGTAACATTTTATTTTTATTTTTTTCATTTCGCTTTTTAAAACATTTTAAATCCCTGCAATGAGTCTGGATGGATAACTGTATGAGAATTCCAGGTTTGCTCTTCTATGCCAAGTTCATTTTGAGAAAAAGTTGCGTTTGATCAAAACCATTAGCTCTGCAGCATAGAAGGGAGCATGTAGTTGTAGATAATCTCTAGCTTGTGTACGCAATAATAAATGGCAAAGGATTAAAGTGGTATTCTAACCAATGGGTCGCATGGCCTTTAATTCCTTTAAAGCCAAAGAATGCAAATGAATTTTCATGTGGCAAAAAACACAAGCTTTCTGCTGATATGGCTGGTCATTTTATGTAATACATTTCTCTTTAGAGGCAAACAGTTGATAGGAGCTATGTATCAAGCATTATCTGTGTAAGTTAGACTAATTGTCTATGCATCAAGGTGCTTTATTCTCAGTTTGTTTTTGTGTTTTTTTTTATTTTTACTGATATGGATAATATAGAGCAATATTTATTAGGGCATGGAATTATACATTTAACGATCTGTCTATCTATGCACTTTGTGGTGTTCCCATAACCATTATTGTTAGATCACCAGTTACGTACTGTTGTTGACCATAATTGCCTGTGCAAATGTTTCACTCACAAACTTATGTATTACTGTTAGTGTAGCAGCTTTATAGTGCTGCTTGATTCATAGCTCCTGATTATTGCAGAATAATTCCATAAACTGATGAGGTAATGTTCTTCCTATAAAAGTTTATTTGCTTTTGGCACATCAGAGCACCAAGACTAATAATTTCTGCATGTAGGTTTTAATGGCGCTTTACAGCGTTAACTTGTGTTGTTACTTTATGCTTCCTTCTCACACTGCAAGCTAATGGTCTGCAGATTGCTGTGATTCCAATTGCAATGCATTCTCTGCTTGATCAGCCTTTAGGTTAAAAAGGTTGTGAACAAATAGCAGGCATTCAGTGTCAAAACGCACCTTCAAATGTACTTTTACATGTCTGCTCTGCTGAAATTGGAACTGAAAACCCGCCTGGTATTAAAAGCGTTTATACTCACCTCAGCAAGGAGGCAACTTACCAGTATCTCTGCCTATCGACGTCTTTAACAAGCAGCAATTTACACATTTGAAGTACTTGGAATTTTGATCTCAAACAATTTATTATTATCATCATTCATTTGTATAGAGCCAGAAAATTCCGTATATCGCTTTTGTGTAATTTATAAAAAAAAAAAGAAGAAAAAAATATCATTGTGCAGTTGGAAAAAAAAATGCTTGACACAATTTGTCTTGGTTTTTGTACGTTTTAAGCTCATTTAACATGAATTTAGTAATATCACCAGTACAACTGTCACCTTTTGAAATGATCTTCATAGTATGACCGTCAAACATTTTGTTTCTTATGGTTTAACCCTTGTATACCCCAAAGTTATATACTGCAGCACTCTAATATTTAGCCACCAAAAGACATTCACATAAGAATTTTAAAGGAAATAAAATACATTTATATATTAATCATATCTTGAAGGGACAGTAAAGTCAAAATTAAACTTGTATTCATTGGCCAGATCATGACTTTCTAACCAACTTTCCATGTAGTTCTGGTATTACTTTGTCTTAGTTCTCTTGGTATCCTTTCTTAAAGAGTAATCCTATGTGATCTCAGGAGTGTGCATATGTCTTACGCCTTTTTGCAGCAGTTTTTGCAACATTTGTTTATAGTAATGTTATTCGTAGTTAAAACCACGGCTGCTATAGACGTGCACATTCCTGAGCTGTTATCATCCTACCTAGATTTACTCTTCAACAAAAGGATATCAGGAGAACAAAACACATTTGCTATTAGAAGTAAATTAGAAAGTTGTTTAGAATAACACGTTCTACCTGATGAGTGAAAATTTTGGTTTTGACTTTTCTGTCCCTTTAAAGGGACATTGTACTAAAAAATATCCTTTTATATGAAAGGGCAGCATTTAAACATATTTCTTTTTTCTGGTAAACAATGTGATTTAAAACTGTTTACATTTCTAATTGGCTAAAAGACATACATTGGTAGGTATTACACAACTAACAAAAAAAAAGAAATCATATGCACAATATAACTATTTAAGTGCAATGCCCCTTTAAATTTATTTGATACAACTATAATTTAACTTGCTCCATTACCTGGTTTTGCTATCACTTCTCCTTCATGTGACCTTACTCTTGTAGGCCAGGTGTGGGCACATGCACAAGCTCAAAATTCATTTGACAGCATTGCTGGCACACTGTGCATGAGTGTCATGTTTTATACATGTGGCCTGCTGGCCTATGCTTGGTGTGTCATGTTTATGAGAGAACTTAACACAAAACCTGTGAGAACTTTTCTAGGAAGCCATTTGCAATTGTGTATATTCATGTTTTAGGACCCTTTAAGACAATTGTGCCTTAGAAGAACTTATTCATTTTTGGCCTGTTTACAACTAAGTCCACTTTCAGACTTGTCTCTAAGTCGATCCAGGCAGTTAATTTTTTTCCCTGTTAAATTGCCCCCTTTATTCCATTGTAATCTTCTTAGGTTTCCGCCCTTGCTAAACCTGCATTCTTGTGAGGGATACTTGAAAGCCATTTAGGAAGACCAGGAGTACTAGAGAGAGCTATGTATTATAAGGCCATTGTTACATTTACAATATAACACAGTAGCCACAGTATAAGAGACATATAAGAAATAAGCAATATTGCAAAGTGGTCATATAGAAAGTGGGTCACTGTTTTAATGGAAGCATTTCAATTAAAAGTGGGACTGATCTTCAGTTGATTATACCATAATATTGACTTGTAAACTGGGATTTTGCTATTTAATAAATAGTTGAAATAAAAAAAAAAAAAAAAAAAAAAAAATTCAAAAACAACGTTGCTCATTAGATCATCCCTAAAAAGGATGTTAAAACCGTCCAAATAGGTGATAAATTTAGTATAAACGTGAATGTCACAAATAGGGCGGCTTCCTCTCCCAAATCCAAAATTCCAATATAGGAGATTGTCAAAGCAGTGTAGAAGAAACAAGAAAAATAGGGCGCCCAATCGTGAAGTATGTCACTCAAACTGTGATACAAAGAAAAATGTACTCATAAACAGAGAAGCACAAACAGTGCTAGTAAAGCAGGCTGCACTGTTATGAGCCATCCAGCTGACTCACACTCTTGATGGGATAGGCAGTTTACCAAAGTCCAGTATTTCACTGATAACTTATATGCGTTGGTTGATCTGTTCACATTAAAAATAGTTTCAGTATATCCACCAAATCCTTTAAAAGTGTGTATATATCTTTCAGATCACAGACCATATACGTGGATAAGGGTGAGCATATCACAATCTGGTGCGATAAGCAAAACACCATAACAAACCAACATGCAAGTTATCAGATCCCAGGCCGGTATAAGTATAAAATGAGTTTAATAAAAACAAATTATAAAACACACTACCTATTTCTCAGTTCTAATACCATTTCCTCAGGTGTATATTTACAACTGCCCAGTGTCCATTTAAATAAGGTTCTCACGGTGTGCCCACAATACGAATGCGGGTGTGTAAGGTCCCTAAGTGATGTCATAATGACAACATTTTAGAGTGGTCAATCAGTTAGAATCCATAGTAGACTCTCACAAACGGGGCGTGATCTAACAGCTATTGGACAAGGTTAGCCTTATTTAAATGGACACTGGGCAGTTGTAAGTATACACCTGAGGAAACAGTCTTAGAACCAAGAAATGCGTAGTGTGTTTTATACTTTGGTTTTATTAAACCAAGTTTTATACTTATACCAGCCTGGGATCTGATAACTTGCATGTTGGTTTGTTGTGGGATTTTGCTTATTGCACCAGATTGTGATATGCTCACCCTTATCTACGTATATAGTCTGTGATCTGAAAGATATATACACAATTTAAAAGGATTTGGTGGATAAACTGATCCTATTTTTATTATAAATAGATTGACCAACGCATATAGGTTATCAGTGAAATACTGGACTTTGGTAAACTGCCTATCCCATCGAGAGTGCGAGTCAACTTGATGGCTCCTAACGGTTCAGCCTGATTTAATAGCACTGTTTGTGCTTCTCTGTTTGTGAGTACATTTCTGCACCATTTCTTTGTATCACAGTTTGAGAGACATACTTCAGGATTGGACACCCTTTTGTTCTTGTTTCTTCTAGACTGCATATGAAACCGGAGTGTGATCGGTGCTCCGGTTCCATATGAGAGCAGATGCCAGATCGTTACACACAGTGACACTTTCTGTGTCACTGTGTGTTGAGATAATCTGCTGGTGCCAGCGGGAGGTGTGGGAGGGAATCCGGGAGGCGGGTGGGCAGCACAGCAGCTGAGGGAGGGGGAGGGAGTGGGCCCTATACTACAGAAAATTAAAAATAAAAGGAAAGGGAGGGATGGGTCACCTATGCTACAGGGGTGGTGGGTCCCAAACTGAGGATCGCGGGAGATGGGGGGACCACTACACTACAGAAAATAATAATACAAAAAAAATAATATATATATATATATATATATATATATAAAAAGGTAGTTATATGTAATGGCAGACAGCTGTGAGTACCTAAGATGACAGATAGTAGTTAGAGGGGGGAGGGTTAGAGAGCTGTTTGGGAGGGATCATGGAGGTTTGAGGGTAAGGGCGGATCCTACACTGCAGCAAATAAAGAATTAAAAAAATAAAATAAAAAAAACAAAAAGCCTTAAATCTTCATACTGGCAGACTGTCTGCCAGTACCTAAGATGGGGGTGACCAGTGGGGAGTGAGGGAAGGAATAGAGCTGTATGGGATTGATCAGGTAGGGATCATGGGGTGGGAAGTGTCAGGTGGGAAGGTAATCTCTACACTAAAGCTAAAATTAACCTTACATTTATTTCTCTTCACTGCCCGGAATAATAGAAGTGAGGTGTGCATATGCAATTAACAGCCTTCTAATTACCAAAATGCAAAGCCATATATGTCTGAACAAAGGGGATCCCAGAGAAACTTTTACAACTATGTGTGCCATGATTGCACAAGCGTTGTATACATCATTTCAATCAGAAACCCAAAGTTTGTTAAAAAGTTAACAATTTTTTTTTATTTGATTGCATTTGGCGGTGAAATGGTGGCATGAAATATACCAAAATGGGCCTAGATCAATACCTTGGGTTGTCTACTTTAAAAAAATACAGTTTTGACAGGTAAATAAAAAAAAAACAAGGCTCTATTTCTATTTAAATGGAGTGAAAGCAACAATGCTAAAAGTTCTCCGGTATTTTGGGCAATGTTTCTCTGAAAGTCCTGGTAGTGAAGGCATTAGTATACAAACCTCATCCCAGCTTAACATTTGTAGCAGATAATCAAATAATCTACTTTCACCCTAATTTCCTTGTAATCTAGAAAGACCACTTCCATGTTCTCTATATCTGTCAACAAAGAGATTAGGTTCACTATTCAGATCACCTCCCATTATCAATGGATTGTCACAAAATCATAAAAAAGTAATAAAAACGTATTTCAGAATTTCTTACTCTTATTATTATGGCCTGTTACAATCAGAGATGTTCCTTGGCCATAGGCAACTACTGAATTATATTTGTTAGTTCCAATACAGAATCTGAGCATCACGATGCAGTAATAAGAGGTGCTGTCTGGTTCCTGTAGCCCCTGTATATGCAGATCTCCTTGTCCCATCAGTTGTGTCCTCCCCATGTAAGTAGAATTAATAAATTCTTGGGAGGGGTGATAAGCATGAGGTCCAGTGAGACTATCTACTCTCCAGTAAATTCCAACCCACAAGGGATCATTATTGTTTGTAGAGTTAAAAGAACAGGGGATGGTCACAGATCCTCCCTTAGTGGCCGATGCTTTCTGAGGCTGATGCACAAAGTATTCTTTATCTGATTTAGAATCTGTGGAGATAGGACACAAGAAGATTTAACAACCAAAAGCATTAGCAGAGACAAGTCTTTATTACATACATTAGCAGCTGTTTATCAAATGCAGTTAAATACATATTTATACAGATTGCAAATATCTTGTCTTTCTATGGGGTTTATCACAACTTGTTGTTTGATGTTACAAAGCTGCAAGTGAACTGTTTGCTATTGAAAAACACTGACAATGCCAACTGAAGTTCAGAAGTGCAAGATTGTGATTAATCCCTATGGTATGTTAGGGAAGTTATGAAAAACTAAAAAAATATCACAGAATAACATAAATAACTACTGAAATTATTCTTTGATAAATAAACATACAGTGCTACTTTTCTCTAAGTAATTTATAGCAAGTTACCTTTAACTCCCAGTTGTGTGCCATGGGTACTACTGACTCTTTCAAATCCTACAGTAACTTCACAGCAGTAATGTTTCTTGTCAGTAGGTCTCACATCTTTTATGTGCAGTGAGACATCATCAGGAAAATCTACTACTGAGTATCTTTCATTCGAGTTCCTTTGTTGCCTCTCTGTGATTGATACTTTATTGTCTGTGCACAGCTCACTGTTTCCCAGTCTCCAGATCACTTCCTTTAACTCCTGTTTATTTGCAGGTAGATTATGAATACGGCAAGGTATTGTGATGTTTTCTCCCTGTAAGGCAGGAACTGCATCCAACTGTTCTACATAGATATGACGATGCTCTGCAGACATGAGAGACAATGACAAAGGATAAAACATAGTAAAGTGATTGTCCTTCTCCCAAACTGGTCACACAAGCAAAGAGCAGCTGCCACTATAAAGTGCACTGAATTTGTGAATGAAAAGCTCTTTGTAGAATTATTGAGACATTATTAGTAATAACCCATTTAAGGTCTGCCCTGACTAAAAAATGGTAAAAAATGAATGGCAGCAACAATAATTCCTCTATGTCACTTTGCATAATCTATAAAATCATCCATTTTAACAGGTTAAATAATTACTCATTACAAGACCCTTTGGGGTAGATTTAACAAGGGCCAAATGGCCCTTGTTCCCCTTGTTTCCGTGCGAGCCCTCAGGCTCGCCGGAAACAGCAGTTATGAAGCAGCGGTCTGAAGACCGCTGCTCCAAAACCTCTCCGCTGCCTCTGAGGCTGCGGTCTTCAATCCGCCCGATCCTATACGATCAGGCTGATTGACACCCCCTGCTAGCGGCCGATTGGCCGTGAATCTGCAGGGGGCGGCATTGCATAAGCAGTATTAGTGAACTGCTTGTGCAATGATAAATTTAGCAATGTCTGTCGGACATTATACGCTACAGCGTATCATGTCGACAGACATTGGTAAATCTACCCCTTATTTCTTCATTTATTTGTAACACACCTAACACCCACACAAGATTTGATGTAATATATGACATTAAAGAATATCACAAACCAATAACTATACGCCTACAGTAATGAGTAGGGATGGCCGAATGTGTAATTTTTCGAATTTGAATGTTAGAACGAATGTTTTTACTTAAATTAGAATTACAAATTTGAATGTTGATAAGAACGAATATTCTTAAAAATTCTATTTTCAAATGTTATTTACAGTTTTCGAATGTCACTTTCTATTCCGAATGTGCATATTCGATTTCGAATGTCACTTTCGATTTCGAATGTGTATATTCGATTTCGAATGTCACTTTCAAAATTCGAATGTATATGTTTGATTTTTTTCTGAGCATTCAAAATCAAAATGGATTGCATTATTTCGAATTTGATTGAAATCGAATATTCGAAATGTATCAAAATGTATCTTTTTAACAAATCATACTTCACAAATCTAAAAGAAAATCTAGTCTACAAATATAAATTAGACCTTAGTCAGTCAGCATCACTGGCTGCCAATGCCCATTCAATAGTACCCAGATACAAGGCAGGACTAGCACAGTAAAACACAACCCACACTACATTACAAGTACAACATCTCTATGATGAACATCAGTACTTTTCAGCCACAGTCCTCAAGTAAACCTAGACTAGTAGGCAATATTTTCAGAACGTCTTAACTGGAGCACAGGTAAAATAATCAGTAAC
Source organism: Bombina bombina (assembly GCF_027579735.1). Classification (NCBI taxonomy): domain Eukaryota; kingdom Metazoa; phylum Chordata; class Amphibia; order Anura; family Bombinatoridae; genus Bombina; species Bombina bombina. The sequence continues at coordinate 857,395,997 of NC_069504.1, read as the reverse complement.
CATGGTAACTAACCTGGCTCCATAGGTACTGATTATTTTACCAGTGCTCTAGTTAAGAGATCATGAAAATACTGCCTGTTAGGGCCACTTCTGGTTAAGAAACACTAATGTAGAATAGACTTACAAAATTACAATTAATATTTTTTCAAATTAAATTCTTAGAAAAAAAAACAACTAAATAAATGCACAAAGTAAAAGCAGGTAGCCACCTATCACTATCACCTGAATTTTTGCCTATAAAAAATAATAGACTGCATATTACCTCTCCAAAAATATATGAAACTGAATGAAGATAAAAAAAATGCGTCTTCTCATGGTGTGCAGTCCACCCTCCACAGTTGTGTCCACACAAAAATAAAAAATAAAAGATGCCACAGGAGCAAATAGATAGATAATAGTAGTATATAGAAAAAATCAGTATAAAAAAATATTCCAACACAACCACCAAACCAGTACGTCCCTTTTCTCCAAAATTAAACGTGTCAAATTAAATTTTAACAACTATAACATTTACATATGGGAGGGAATAAGTTGATTTGAATATTTAAATTTGAATATTAAATAATTCTAATATGGGGGGCGGAGCCAACTGCCGATGCGGAGAGACGCATCTTTCTAGAGCTCCTAACATTTCTTTAAATATTAGCTTATTTCGAATACATAAAGAAGCCTTATTTCAAGCTTAAAACTTTACTGAACCTTGAAGAATAAGATGAATATCTCAATGACTCTAAAAACTTTATCTTAGCTACCTTTTTGACATAAGAATATCTCTGCCCTGCTAAGCTGACTATGCGAGGTACGGCGCCATTTTAAAAGACAGTCACAGCTTGTTATTCGTCTTGGAGACTCAGACTCAGCTACATATACGATATGGAGAGCCAGGCTGTCTTGATGCTGCATAATTTAATCCTCACTATGGACGCCCACTACGAGGAACTAATAGTGGTGCTTAGAGCCACTATGAATGAAACCCAGAATACACCAACGACTAATGTGGTTTTGGACGCTACCCAGGGGCTTGTCCCTGACACACCGCAAATGAGTTGCGATGCACCTCTAAGTCCAGAGGATGTACGCAACTCAGTCAGAGGGTGTCCCCGATCCCATATGGTGGAGCTGAAGGAGCTCAGCGTTCAATCAAGCCTCATGCAGCCTATTCTCACTAACAGGGAGGTTACCTCGCAACAGCAAGAAACTGGGCCTCCACTAGCCATAATACCAGCTCCCACTAGCGGTAATCTAACAACCTTGCCAGTAACGCCATGGTCGGATCCTGTAAGAGCTTGGTTACCGGAACTTAATATCTTTGAAGACAGACCCGGGATTGCAGAGGAGCTGCTGGCGGATGTTCAGAGTCGTTCAGCTCTAGATCCCTCTGACCTACCTAAGTCAGTTCTCATGCCATGTGAGGAGCAGTTAACCCCGGTATGGCGGTGTACTGCCCTGCGCTCCCTCAGTATCGCGCCATACAGTTCCGCTCCGCAGATGGACTCTGATCTATCCTCTAGTAGCAGCATGAAGACAGGAGTGGGGTGAACATGGATGCTGCGCAGCTGAAGCCTTATCTATCAGCTCCGATATCAGGCTTCTTTCCTTTCCGGTGATCCCTGGAGGCCTACGTAAGCCCAATGCAGTAGCTATTGCGGTCAATAACAGACTCCAAAACTCCTGATCAGTTCGTACCGGACTATCCCCTAACCTGCAATGCTCATTCTGCTATAATTTGAAATGGTCTATCTCTCTCCAATCTATAAATATGTATTGCTCTCTTGCCATTGATAGAGATGTGGACATTGTGGTTATATGTTTATAATGTTTATTGTTCTCATAGACCTTCACTTTATTTTACTTTAAGATAGGACCTAAGAGGGGTGAGAAATGCTCCTTACAACATATGTGCTGTTATATATTTTAAAACATGCCTACTGAGTTTAAATGTGGGAGACCATACATTTTATGCCTGTTCAGTTAACCTTGTGATAAAACAAGACATATACATATACTTGGAGTGTCAGCTAGATTAATTAATATCATCATCATGACCCAGAACTGCATAACTAGACAGTGCATTAGAGATGTTTGTATAGATTGTAATCCTATCTCCCCAACTTAGGGTAGATTTTTACAGATAGTCACCTAAACATCACCAACTTAGATTTCATACCTATGGTGTGAATATCGTATAGGGCTGTTTTCTGCATATCATAGTCCTGTACTTGATCACAGCTTGTGGTAAGTAATATTATATCTTATTTTATTGTTTGAAAACCACAAGGAGGACCTATATAACAAGTTTGATAACTTACTCATTAGGACTGTGTATATATTTCTTAGTCCCTTACTTTTCATTGTATAGTTTGACACCTCTACAATTGGTTTTGCAGACCCCTTACACAGTAAAGAAACACTTGTACCCATACCACTACTGTCCCTGAAGTTATGTGTTTCTTTGACCCTATAATATATTCAAGTGGATAGTACAGTTATATTCTAAACACTTTCATCCTGGCATTCACTATATATTTCACTAAAGGTAATTCTACTTAGTAAAACTAATCTACTTTTAGCTAAGGTTTTTTTTAAGTGGATAGATTCCTATCTATGTGCAAACTATTAGCAGCCCTACGCTACCCTACTGATATAGAGTATCTTAAAATTAGTTTCTAGTACGCTTCAATCTACTAAAATATGCCAGTAGGAATGCACAGAAAGTTTCAAAAGTGGCCTGTTAGATATTGTAGGGAGTATTTTTTCTATAATGTAAAAGGGTGACTTTGTGCTTTTTTTTTTTTTTTTTTTTTTCACTATATATTTGATTTGAGTTTCTATATTGTTTCTCCTGATGTAATCCCTTCAACAGTTATTCCAACTCTAGGCATCTCCTGACAGAGTGATATAATACTAAGTGGCATGCTTAACAATGCTATTTCTGTTTCTTAGGTATCAAATGTTAATAATGAAGCTTGAGTTAAAAGTACATGATTGAGTTGAGGTTCACTAAAATTGTTGTTTATATATAGAGTTCTAAATGCTTTTCCTATATATAGGTCTGTTTGACTTTATATCCTCCTATTGTTTCTGTAAGACGAAGGTATTTTTTACTAGGGTTAGTTTTATTGCCCTGTACTTACACTATATGTAGGTTCGCAGCTCACTCTACGCCTTCTTACAATAGTACCATCAGCTTACTAAATAAGCTTTTGCATATATCCATTTTAAACTGACAATCTGCTATAGTACTATGTTATTTGTTTGTAGCTATTGGGGCGCTGATTCTGTACTTTGCTAGCCAGCCTTTCTAAGCCAGAGCACACATTAAAGGTAATATAATGCTAACAGGGCCTGTGATATAATGTACTGGTTAGTATGTTAAAAATGGTCCTAGAAGCTCCATAGACACATGATTATAGAGCATGTTATATTGCGTCTTACTTATGCCTATACATCTTTAATGCCCTACTGCCCTTGAACTCGTACCGCTAAGATTCCAATGTGTGCTATTATCTACAATCATTATAGGTATTTCATAGACTACTATAGCTGCTTATAGGCTTTGAAATGGGCCTCCATACCATAATTTAAGTTGTACTTCTAGAGACATTCTCCTATTGTACTACAACTATATACCTATACCTCCCAGACCCTATGCTACTATGATGGAAAGGGGTTTGCTCTGCATATTCCTATTATCTAGTATGAATTCATTATACTTATCTTTGCTAGATATATAGTATACTTCAGATGTGAAAAGATTAATATACAATTGTACCCAACATGTATCTCTATTACCGTATAGTATAGCCCATACTTACAGGTTTATTATCTCCTATATATTTTTATTTTTTAACTACTATACTATTCCCAGGTCTCTGTTTTACAGAGCCACTAGTTCCCATGACATCACTCTACCGACTGTATCTCCCCTCCTCCTTTCCCGCTCTGTATCTGTGAGCGGGTCATATCCACCATCCTTCAACCGTCTCTGTCCAGTGGTGACATTATCCCTGAGGGGAGATACTGCATTAATGCTCTAATAATATAATATAGGCCTCATCCTAACCAGGTTGGAGCTATACCTGCTCTCTCTTGATGCGCATTGTGACTTACACTTAACTACCGTATAGCTTAGTCTTGCACGCCACGTTTTATATTATAATAAACAATTGACATAGTCAATTAACATCTCTATGGTCTTCCGCCCCCCCCCCCATTGTTGTTGACCATAGCTAGTTACATTGCTATCCCTATCATTTTCCTCAAATAACTTAAGTATGTAATAATATGATTTCACAGAAAAATTATTTATATAAGCGGTGCTTACCCGCTGACATTTCCCTAATTTCCCCCTTGCTCTTTATTTTGATCTTGATATTATGACCCTGCCCTTAACAATGAGAAATATTCAATTATATGACAAATTAGTTCATAATAAATTGGGTCTATCTAGTAGCTACAGCGCTCTTTTAGAGCGTGTTTTACCACTATAGCCTGGAATAATAGCTACTCACAGTATTCTATAAAAAACATAAAAGGAGGGTTTCAGATATATTTTGACATTCATGTTATGTTTTCTTTTCCTGTCATATTGTTGTTAGGACAACCACTGCTATGTTTTGTAATATGTGTATGTCATGGTTTTTTTGTTGTTGTCATTTTGAAAAACCCTCAATAAAAATTCATTTAAAAAAAAAAAAAAAAAAATTCTAATATTTATAAGATAATTGAATTATAAAAACTAAATTAAATTCAAATATTACATTACAAAAGAAAATTGTAGCTTAGAAATACATTTCGAAATCGAATGTGATATATTGAATCAAATTCGAATATTACATTTCGAAATCGAATGTGAAATATAGATATCGAATTTGAATATTGAATATAATACAAAGCCAACCATTCTATTATTAGAACGAATATTTTCGAATGTAATCGAAAAATTTGAAAACAAATATTCGAAAATCGAATGTTAGAATGTTATGTAAACATTTGAAATTTATTTCAAACAAACAAATGTATAAAAATTAGTTATAAATTTCGAATGTTTAGAAACATTCACCCATCCCTAGTAATGAGGGCTATAGACATAAGACATGGAAATGTCTTTTTTATTGTAACTGGACAAAAAACTCAAAACCAAAATAGACAAAAGAATTTCTATTTTTAAAGTACAATTTTTTTAGTGCACAAAAAGAAGTTATGACTATTTCAGTGATAGCTCTTACTGTGTGTGCAACATTTCAACATATGGTCCATGCACTCTGATGCAATCATCTTACCTGCTCGGTGAGATGGTGTTGTATTCACCAGCTATCTTGCAAATATGCTCCCTTAGCAAGAATAGTGTTTGAATGCAGGTACAGGAATATGTATGTATGCTTCATGCATAGTAAAAGCTCATGTGAATTTCAATTTTGATTTTTATGCCCCTGTAAGTATTTTTTTATTTTTATTTACACTTTCTTGTCAGCAAGTGGTATTTTCAATAACATAGATTACAAGTGGAGTGCAAAAATATTAGCTCTATTGAGCGCTAGCACCACTTAAGTCAAATCAATAGAGCCCTTGGGGGATATTTATCAAATGAAAATACACTTGAATCCCGAGTCGTATTTGTCGCGAGATTGATCTGCTGTAGTTATCAAAGTGCCAAGTTCGTCAAATGTATAAATCTGTGACGAAATATACGCTCCCGCAATATTAATACGACGCAGATCGATGCTTGCGTCATTACAGATGTTTTGAATTCCAATTCGACTCTATTTGACCCTTTTAACAGGTACGCTTGTGTCTATTCAGACGCAGCATACCTCAAACTGCCACCCTTGAGGCCGCAGATGCCATAGAAATCAATGGGAGTCTGAAAACACAGAAAACTCATGTTCAATGATGCAAGAGAATGAAGCATATTACATAAAAAAGTAAATGAGAAACTATTAAAATTGTATACTCTTTCTAAATCAAACAATATTATTTCTCCACATTTTGTGCACTAGTAGATACAGGGATAAAAAGGAAAAATACATTACTACTTATGGATTATGTTACAACCTTGTCTCTCATTACAAAGCAAGGGGCCAATATTATTTCTCCAAATTTGTTGCAAAGTTTTGCCCCAATCTTGTTGCACTAATAGATATAGAGATAAAAATGAAATAAATACACAACATAATATAGCTAACTTCCTTTTTATTTTTTTTGGAAAAATCTATTTGCACCATGTTTAAGCCATGTAATACAAGTCCCACACTCCACTTCGCCCCAAATTTGACGCAACACTTTTCACACCAATTATGAGGCAAACTTCTAAATAACCCACACACTAGTGAATTTTTCAACCACTTTTGATTGGAATATGCATAATTACATGATTTATGACATCAGCCAATCTGATTAAAATATACATTTTAAACTATCACTAACGAATCAAATTGCTTGATACTTGTGTCATTGATCACTCATCAGAACTTGTAAGTGCCATTTGTTACATTGTGTATTATTCTTTGAAAGTATGTATATGTGAAATTAGTATTAAAGATAAACATTGATGCTGACATTAGGACACACAGTGACATATTTTAGACAATGATTTTAAAATTCGAATTGATGTTTGATTCAATATAATCTTAAACTGATAGCTCAAAGGGATAGTCCACCTAACATTAAACTGTCATGATTCTGATACAGCATAAATTAAAATCACCTCTTTGCTGTTATGATATTTTTAGTGTTTTTCTTCCTTCTCTTGAATTTCTTTTTCAATAAGAAATGTCATCTTATATGCCAGCCCATTTTATAACACCTGTGTAGGGGTGGTTTTAAAACTAGATTGCAATCAGGAGGGGTTACACAGGTACAGAGAGAAAACTGGCCCAGCTCTTAAAATATCCATTGATTGCAAATAAATACATATGATACCATGTTATATTCGCAATTATTCCTGCTCAGAATAATAATACATTTACACTATATTCATATAGTGGTATAAATAAACACAGCGATATGACAGACAACATTGTTTAGAACAAAAAAAGGAACTTAGGGACATGTAAATATACTTGCAAAAGATTTAATTTTCATAGGGCTCTTAGATTAGGTGTAATTAGTTTAAATATTTGATCATTTATTTTTTATTTTGTGTAACTTAGTGTTTATTATTTTTTGTAACTTAGTGTTTGTTATTTTGTGTAACTTAGTTGTTAGTTTTTTGTAACTTTGTAATTTTTAATAGTAGATTTAAATTATTTGAGTAGGGTTAGGTTTTTAACTATATATTATAGTTAATTTAATTTGTAGTTTAATGTAATTTTTTTTTTTATTTAACTTTTTATTGAGGTTGTATAAGATGGTACATAAGAGAATCACCATAAGCAATAATAACATTGTGAAAAGACATACATTCTTAGCATATAGACATAATGAAAGAGTAAAGCAATAAAAACTCTGAGCACACATTCTGGGAGTCTTGTGAAACTATGTAAACAGTGTGCCTATAGAGTAAATAGCTGAGTCTATCATTCTACCTGTCTGTAGGAGGATATAGCAAATGACAACGTGGAACTAGTAAGTGGGGATGGTAGTCTAAAATGAATTAAACTGGTATGTCCATAGAAAATGTGTATAGGGTGCAATATAACCTCGATTTTATAATATATGAGAAATAAAGATGATCCCCACAATGCAGGATATACGTTAAGTTATCTATTTAAATAAGAAGAAAGTTGGGGCAAGGGGGGGTTGGCTTTATGTTTTTTTTTGGGGGGGGGGATTCGGGGGGGGGGATTCAGCGGGCGAGAGCTGCTCTAAATGAGGTAGGGGGAGGATGGGGGAGCAGAGCCAGTAAAGCTGTCAGACTGGCAAATACTTTTGTGCCTCTGAAATCCCGAGTGTAAGACAGAAAAGAGAATCTCCTATCTATGCTATGACAATTGAAATTGTATTCAACAGCGGTGGTGATGTTAGAGGTCTATATAGCTATAAGGGTATTAAAGATTATGATACGTAGCAGAATGAGTAACCATAAGTGGGCTAAAAATTTAAGTGTGGCAAAGCTTGTGACTAAGAGAGATAAATATAGTTTCCCCACCGCAATGTAAGCATATTCTTTACATTGAAACCTAACTAAGTAAAAATGGTTAGTGAAACAAAGGTTAATTGTTAATTTGTTATTACAAGGTAAGAATCTTTATACACATATACTTTGTTGCTCCCAATCTTGGTATCTAGTTCTCCAGTGTGACACTCTTGAGGGAGCATTGCTATAACATACCTCTATAACATAATAGCTCCCATCAGGGACTGCATAGGATATACATTGCATAAAAAAAAAAAAACAGTACTTGCAAACATTCATAAACAGTATACGAGCCAGCGTAGTTACATTGGTAAGACCTGAATATATACATAGAACCTTTAAGCACCTGTTATAAAAACATAGTAGTTACACTCAGCCCTCTTAACATAACCTTTAGCTAATTTACGGCTAGATTTAGAGTTTTGTCGGTAACGACCCGAAAAACTAACGCTCGCGTTTTACTGGCCGCACCATAAAAATAACTCTGGTATCGAGAGTCCAAAAAAATGCAGCGTTAGGCTCCAAAAAAGGAGCGTAGAGCATTTTTAACGCAACTTCAACTCTCGATACCAGAGTTGCTTACGCAAGCGGCCAGCCTCAAAAACGTGCTCGTGCACGATTCCCCCATAGGAAACAATGGGGCAGTTTGAGCTGAAAAAAAACCTAACACCTGCAAAAAAGCCGCGTTCAGCTCCTAACGCAGCCCCATTGTTTCCTATGGGGAAACACTTCCTACGTCTGCACCTAACACCCTAACATGTACCCCGAGTCTAAACACCCCTACCCTTACACTTATTAACCCCTAATCTGCCGCCACCGCTATCGCTGACCCCTGCATATTATTTATAACCCCTAATCTGCCGCTCCGTAAACCGCCGCTACTTACATTATAGCTATGTACCCCTAATCTGCTGCCCCTAACACCGCCGACCCCTATATTATATTTATTAACCCCTAACCTGCCCCCCACAACGTCGCCGCCAGCTACTTACAATAATTAACCCCTAATCTGCCGACCGCAAAGCGCCGCCACCTACATTATAGCTATGTACCCCTAATCTGCTGCCCCTAACACCGCCGACCCCTATATTATATTTATTAACCCCTAATCTGCCTCCCTCAACGTCGCCGACACCTGCCTACACTGATTAACCCCTAATCTGCCGAGCGGACCGCACCGCTACTATAATAAAGTTATTAACCCCTAATCCGCCTCACTAACCCTATAATAAATAGTATTAACCCCTAATCTGCCCTCCCTAACATCGCCGACACCTAACTTCAATTATTAACCCCTAATCTGCCGACCGGAGCTCACCGCTATTCTAATAAATGGATTAACCCCTAAAGCTAAGTCTAACCCTAACACTAACACCCCCCTAAATTAAATATAATTTAAATCTAACGAAATTAATTAACTCTTCTTAAATAAATTATTCCTATTTAAAGCTAAATACTTACCTGTAAAATAAATCCTAATATAGCTACAATATAAATTATAATTACATTGTAGCTATTTTAGGATTAATATTTATTTTACAGGCAACTTTGTAATTATTTTAACCAGGTACAATAGCTATTAAATAGTTACCTAGTTAAAATAATTACAAAATTACCTGTAAAATAAATCCTAACCTAAGTTACAATTAAACCTAACACTATACTATCATTAAATTAATTAAACAAAATACCTACAATTACCTACAATAAAACCTAACACTACACTATCAATAAATAAATTAAATACAATTCCTACAAATAACTACAATGAAATAAACTAACTAAAGTACAAAAAATAAAAAAGAACTAAGTTACAAAAAATAAAAAAATATTTACAAACATCTGAAAAATATTACAACAATTTTAAACTAATTACACCTACTCTAAGCCCCCTAATAAAATAACAAAGACCCCCAAAATAAAAAAATGCCCTACCCTATTCTAAATTAATAAAGTTAAAACCTCTTTTACCTTACCAGCCCTGAACAGGGCCCTTTGCGGGGCATGCCCCAAGAAAATCAGCTCTTTTGCCTGTAAAAAAAAACATACAATACCCCCCCAACATTACAACCCACCACCCACATACCCCTAATCTAACCCAAACCCCCCTTAAATAAACCTAACACTAAGCCCCTGAAGATCTTCCTACCTTGTCTTCACCTAACCAGGTATCACCGATCCGTCCTGGCTCCAAAATCTTCATCCAACCCAAGCGGGGGTTGGCGATCCATCATCCGGTGCTGAAGAGGTCCAGAAGAGGCTCCAAAGTCTTCCTCCTATCCGGCAAGAAGAGGACATCCGGACCGGCAAACATCTTCATCCAAGCGGCATCTTCTATCTTCTTCCATCCGGCAAGGAGCGGGTCCATCTTGAAGCAGCCGACGCGGATCCATCCTCTTCTCCCGACGACTAGACGACGAATGACGGTTCCTTTAAGGGACGTCATCCAAGATGGCGTCCCTCGAATTCCGATTGGCTGACAGGATTCTATCAGCCAATCGGAATTAAGGTAGGAATATTCTGATTGGCTGATGGAATCAGCCAATCAGAATCAAGTTCAATCCGATTGGCTGATCCAATCAGCCAATCAGATTGAGCTCGCATTCTATTGGCTTTTCCGATCAGCCAATAGAATGCGAGCTCAATCTGATTGGCTGATTGGATCAGCCAATCGGATTGAACTTGATTCTGATTGGCTGATTCCATCAGCCAATCAGAATATTCTTACCTTAATTCCGATTGGCTGATAGAATCCTATCAGCCAATCAGAATTCGAGGGACGCCATCTTGGATGACGTCCCTTAAAGGAACCGTCATTCGTCGGGAGACGCCGAAAGAAGAGGATGGATCCGCGTCGGCTGCTTCAAGATGGACCCGCTCCGCACCGGATGAAAGAAGATAGAAGATGCCGCTTGGATGAAGATGTTTGCCGGTCCGGATGTCCTCTTCTTGCCGGATAGGAGGAAGACTTTGGAGCCTCTTCTGGACCTCTTCAGCACCGGATGCCAGGACGGATCGGTGATACCTGTTGAGGTGAAGACAAGGTAGGAAGATCTTCAGGGGCTTAGTGTTAGGTTTATTTAAGGGGGGTTTGGGTTAGATTAGGGGTATGTGGGTGGTGGGTTGTAATGTTGGGGGGGGGTATTGTATGTTTTTTTTTACAGGCAAAAGAGCTGATTTTCTTGGGGCATGCCCCGCAAAGGGCCCTGTTCAGGGCTGGTAAGGTAAAAGAGCTTTTAACTTTATTAATTTAGAATAGGGTAGGGCATTTTTTTATTTTGGGGGTCTTTGTTATTTTATTAGGGGGCTTAGAGTAGGTGTAATTAGTTTAAAATTGTTGTAATATTTTTCTTATGTTTGTAAATATTTTTTTATTTTTTGTAACTTAGTTCTTTTTTATTTTTTGTACTTTAGTTAGTTTATTTCATTGTAGTTATTTGTAGGAATTGTATTTAATTAATGTATTGCTAGTGTAGTGTTAGGTTTTATTGTAGGTAATTGTAGGTATTTTATTTAATTATTTTATTGATAGGGTAGTGTTAGGTTTAATTATATCTTAGGTTAGGATTTATTTTACAGGTAATTTTGTTATTATTTTAACTAGGTAACTATTAAATAGTTCTTAACTATTTAATAGCTATTGTACCTGGTTAAAATAATTACAAAGTTGACTGTAAAATAAATATTAATCCTAAAATAGCTACAATATAAATTATAATTTATATTGTAGCTATATTAGGATTTATTTTACAGGTAAGTATTTAGCTTTAAATAGGAATAATTTATTTAATAAGAGTTAATAAATTTCGTTAGATTTAAATTATATTTAAGTTAGGGGGGTGTTAGTGTTAGGGTTAGACTTAGCTTTAGGGGTTAATCCATTTATTATAGTAGCGGTGAGCTCCGGTCGGCAGATTAGGGGTTAATAATTGAAGTTATGTGTCGGCGATGTTAGGGAGGGCAGATTAGGGGTTAATACTATTTATGATAGGGTTAGTGATGCGGATTAGGGGTTAATAACTTTATTATAGTAGCGCTCAGGTCCGCTCGGCAGATTAGGGGTTAATAAGTGTAGGCAGGTGTCGGCGACGTTGAGGGGGGCAGATTAGGGGTTAATAAATATAATATAGGGGTCGGCGGTGTTAGGGGCAGCAGATTAGGGGTACATAGCTATAATGTAGGTGGCGGCGCTTTGCGGTCGGCAGATTAGGGGTTAATTATTGTAAGTAGCTGGCGGCGACGTTGTGGGGGGCAGGTTAGGGGTTAATAAATATAATACAGGGGTCGGCGGTGTTAGGGGCAGCAGATTAGGGGTACATAAGTATAACGTAGGTGGCGGTCGGCAGATTAGGGGTTAAAAAAATTTAATCGAGTGGCGGCGATGTGGGGGGACCTCGGTTTAGGGGTACATAGGTAGTTTATGGGTGTTAGTGTACTTTAGGGTACAGTAGTTAAGAGCTTTATGAACCGGCGTTAGCCCAGAAAGCTCTTAACTCCTGCTTTTTTTCTGCGGCTGGAGTTTTGTCGTTAGAGCTCTAACGCTCACTGCAGAAACGACTCTAAATACCGGAGTTAGGAAGATCCCATTGAAAAGATAGGATACGCAATTGACGTAAGGGGATCTGCGGTATGGAAAAGTCGCGGCTGAAAAGTGAGCGTTAGACCCTTTTTTAAGTGACTCCAAATACCGGCGGTAGCCTAAAACCAGCGTTAGGAGCCTCTAACGCTGGTTTTCACGGCTAACGCCAAACTCTAAATCTAGCTGTAAATCTAGCTGATAGAATCTAAGGAGCAGATTACAGGCAATGTTGTAGACCAGTAGGGGACTAAGGATTGTAAGCTCTGTAGTACCTACGTTTAAAGTTATGGCTGTAATGACCCAAGGATACAGAGCCTTCTACTGCCCCTTTGGCACTCCATAGGTATGTATGTTTAGGCTAACCATGACACATATCAGTAATGCTGTATAAATGGCCAAGAGATGGAAATCTATCTTTACATTATAAAGGGTACACTTCTACCCAATATAATATTTCCAGACCCTGGAATGATGAACAGCAGTGCAATATGTAGTGAGTGTAATATGGGTACTATCTGTCATGCCCAAGGATCCCAGATTTACAGGAGAATGAATGGGCTGGGATGAGTGACACGCTGGAGGAGGTAACACATTAAGACAAGTCTCCAGACTATAAAAGTAATGAAAATAAAGTAAATACAACAACGTGGTACTGTTGACGTTACAATGTTAGATGAGTTGCCTCTAGGTTTAATAAGTGAACTTAAAAGAGGGAGAATATAAAAACAACTGTGAACTATTAGGGTCCAAAGAATAAGACCCCAATGTGCATATATCTTCAAACATATAATCAACAAATAGTGAAGATGGGGTTAAATTTACTTACATTCTGGCTACATTACTTTCTAACTATTGTAAGCTATTTAGTTAAGGAGAGTCTAGGTATAGTCCCTCCTTTATGAACAGAGCTAGCCTGCTTCAAAATAAGACAGAGCCAGTGTTTATTGTAGCATTTGTCGCACCCTCCGGAGTAGCTGAGTTCCTATACGGATCAGGCATTTTCGATCGTGGGGTGGCGTCACCGGAGTCTGCAGGGGTCTGTGCTTAAGAAGGGGACCCTCCTGATCTGGGTCCGGGGGTGATAAGGAGACAGTTAATGGGTGAGAATGTACCTGTGAGGGTGGTCTTGCCTCTAGCATGTGACACAGCTTGTATGGGTTCGGAGCATCTGAGAATCGCACTGTCTTGTGGCTTGTCCATCATATTGTTAGATGTGGCTGTTAAGCCCCTTGTCCCCTTAGAGAGGGCATCCGCATTCCCCTTCAAAGCGGCCAGGAGGGATTTTACTCTGTGCTGGTCACGCGAGTCCCATATAGGCTGTGCCATGCTCAAGTTAGGCTCGCTCCATGCTGAACCACAGGATCTCACCCCCCGTGGTCAATAGTATAATCTCTGCTTTCACTGTAAGGGCCTGGGGTTTGCTGCTGCAGTCTGGTGATCCGACTCCTTAGCCATGAGTGGAGCTGCTGAGGACTTTATGTCCCTGAATATGCTCGTCAGGTCAGCAAATTTGTCGTCCATGCGGCGCCCAAAGGTCTCCAGCTGAGCCATCAGTGATGTAAAGAGGTCCTCCTCAGGCATAATTGTGGGTAAAACACTCAATCTGAACAATAATTTTGCGCCCTTGATACCAGGGAGAGAGGGTGTCTCGTATGCGCAGATGTAATACCGCAGAGGACTTCAGTGGCCCGAGTTGAGGCTCGGATTGCGATTTTCATGCATATAAAAGCTCTTTTGGTTGAGCGGTCAGCTAGTTTGCAGATCCTTCTAACATATTTGTAGTCAATTGAGCATGTACCACTAGGAAAGCCGTAGTTTAGTCAGGAGTATGCTGGAGAGTCTGTAAATTGCGTCTGATCGCCATCTTGGCCTGGCTTCGCCCCCCATTTAATGTAATTTTAGTATAACAGTTAGGTTAGATTAATGAATAGTTTAATATAGTTTAATGTAATTTTAGTATAATAGTTAGGGTAGGTTAATATAGTTTAATTTAATTCTAAAGGTAAGTTTAAATTTATTATAAGATAGGGATGATGTAATTTTAATATAAAGTTAGCGGGTTGTTAGGTTTAGGGGTTAATAGGTTAATTTAGTTTATGGCGATGTGGTAGGCTTGCGGTTTATGGGTTAATAGGTTTAGTAAGTGGTAGTGATGTGGGAGGCCAGGGGTTTAGGGGTTAATACATTTATTTAGTTGCGGTGGGCTCCGGGAGAGGAGGGATAGGTGTTAATACATTTAGTTAGTTGCGGCGGTGTCGGGGAGGGGCAGAATAGGGGTTAATAACTTTATTAGAGTTGCGGTGGGCTCCGGGAGCAGCGGGATAGGGGTTAATAACTTTATTTATTATAAAGCCCCATGAGTGGGTGAAACATGTTGATGGTCTGAGGCTGTGTTTGTACACTTTGAGAATCGAATTGTTTGGCCAAACGCAACTAAGGAAAGAGACTCTCTTTGTATCTTAACATCAGAGATTGGTGTCAATCTGTCCTGCGTACGTTGTACTAAGAGCAGGATTATATGAAAGAAATCTAATTCCATCTTGGCAGGTGAACTCCTAAACAGGTGATATTTGGCGTGTTCCATCGTGGAAATCGCTACTGAGAAATATCACTGGAGTAAGGTGGCTGCTTTTGCGGCTGCTCCCATCTTTGAGAGATAGAAGATTTGCACAGAATCCAGGACTGCAGAGTTACTGTAAAGTATATTTTTCACACTAGCCACGGCAGGCTACCACCAAGCAGGAAGGCATTATTACACATATTAAGGATATAAAGTCAAGTACTGACTATACCAATATATGATCCATCTGCTTTATTAGGCCTATCACCAAACCGATAACGAATATTTTGTCTGCAGTACATGGCTAAGTACATATAGGCTAAAAGTGTACCATCTAAGCCTAATTGTTTACATATTGGGAGACGTCCCAGGACTATATTATTCACCTTTACCATTTGGGTAGCCTCAAAGAGCTAATTTCATGTGTTTTTATATAAATGCTGGAATTCTTTTATTAAAAATGTTTTTATTTTTTTTGGTTAACAGCTAATAGATTGATTTCTATACATCTGCAAATCGTTATTGCTGTTGTTCTTATGCTATAATAGTTCTATATAAATATATTTCTTACAACTGTTTTTTATTTATTTTTTACTTTTATTTTTATTTTAATTAAATTGTAATTGTTAGTTAACATTTTGAGTGAAAGTGTTTAATTATTTGACTGGTTTGACTCCGCTTTTAGCGCCCGTCCACACTTAGTTTGATGCAAAGATATATGTAATATATATATTATAATATAATTCTAGCATTAATAATCATTTTTAAAAAATAAAACATGAGATAAAAAGCATATCATGATTTCTAGAAATACAAATACACATTAATTTATGTGAAAGTATCATGACCTATTTTTTTTGTTATTACAAATAAATATAAAAATAACTTTCTATGAGATATTGTTTGTTGAGGTATAAATCTATCTATTTCTTGGACATTAACAGATGAGAAATAAAAGATTAGCTTTAGAGAAATGTGCTTGTTCATGAACAGTAATGAAATGGTATAAATAGAGTTAGGAAAAACCCGAATAACCACAACATCGATGACTGTTAGTTAACAACAGTCCGATGCTCATCGCGCCGTACTTGATGCGCGTGTTTTTGAAGGTTTTTTTTATAAATAAGGGCATCGTATGTGGATCCGCGTCAGCGATGTCTGGCGAGCGTATTGACGCTGGCGAATGCACCGAAATTGACGCTTTGATAAATATCCCCCCTTGTTCTTATATTACAAATTGAAAGTAAATTTTTTTCACTGGAATGAAAGCCTCAGGTAGCTTGTGCCTGGATGTCATATAGCACGGCCTTGCTAACTCCCTCTACTCATAGACCTCTATGGGACATGCTACAAAACCCTGTTCTGGCTTTCGCTTGAGCACTAGCCTCAAAGTACACAATGCCAAAGTGTGCTAAAGCCAAAGGTGGATTAAGAAATAGTTTAAATAGCACAGTAAAACTTATGGAATGGAACTAGTTTAGTGCTGAATATGGTGTCTTTTTGTGTTCTTTATTTGGTTATAATTGTAATTTACCACTGAGCACCATTGTAATTTTATATATTATATAATCCTACATTAGTGATGTCACGAATAGTTCGCCGGCGAATAGTTCCCGGCGAACATAGCATGTTCGCGTTCGCCGCGACGGGCGAACATATGCGATGTTTGATCCGCCCCCTATTCGTCATCATTGAGTAAACTTTGACCCTGTACCTCACAGTCAGAAGACACATTACAGCCAATCAGCAGCAGACCCTCCCTCCCAGACCCTCCCACCTCCTGGAGAGCATCCATTTTAGATTCATTCGGAAGCTGCATTCTTAGTGAGAGGAGGGACAGTGTAGCTGCTGCTGATTTAATAGGGAAATCGATAGCTAGGCTAGTGTATTCAGTGTCCACTACAGTCCTGAAGGACTCATCTGATCTCTGCTGTAAGGACAGCACCCCAAAAAGCCCTTTTTAGGGCTAGAACATCAGTCTGTTTTTTTTTTTTTTTTTCCTGTGTAATCTAATTGCAGTTGCCTGCCTGCCAGCGTGTGTTAGGCTCACAGCATATACTGTGCCCACTTGCCCAGTGCCAGCACTCATATCTGTTGTAACAGTAATGTACATTTAAAAAAAACAACACTTTTTTGACTGTGAAATAATAGCAGTCAGTTTCCTTCACACGTGTGCATTTCAGTGCCTGACAGGGCACAGTGTCACACCAGTGCAACTCATATCTAGTGTAACAGTAGTGTACATTTAAAAAAAACAACACTTTTTTGACTGTGAAATAATAGCAGTCAGTTTCCTTCACACGTGTGCGTTTCAGTGCCTGCCAGGGTACAGTGTCACACCAGTGCAACTCATATCTAGTGTAACAGTAGTGTACATTTAAAAAAACAACACTTTTTTGACTGTGAAATAATAGCAGTCAGTTTCCTTCACACGTGTGCGTTTCAGTGCCTGCCAGGGTACAGTGTCACACCAGTGCAACTCATATCTAGTGTAACAGTAGTGTACATTTTAAAAAAAAACAACACTTTTTTGACTGTGAAATAATAGCAGTCAGTTTCCTTCACACGTGTGCGTTTCAGTGCCTGACAGGGCACAGTGTCACACCAGTGCAACTCATATCTGGTGTAACAGTAGTGTACATTTAAAAAAAAAAACACTTTTTTGACTGTGAAATAATAGCAGTCAGTTTCCTTCACACGTGTGCGTTTCAGTGCCTGCCAGGGTACAGTGTCACACCAGTGCAACTCATATCTAATGTAACAGTAGTGTACATTTAAAAAAAAGAACACTTTTTTGACTGTGAAATAATAGCAGTCAGTTTCCTTCACACGTGTGCGTTTCAGTGCCTGACAGGGCACAGTGTCACACCAGTGCAACTCATATCTGGTGTAACAGTAGTGTACATTTAAAAAAAAAAACACTTTTTTGACTGTGAAATAATAGCAGTCAGTTTCCTTCACACGTGTGCGTTTCAGTGCCTGCCAGGGTACAGTGTCACACCAGTGCAACTCATATCTAGTGTAACAGTAGTGTACATTTAAAAAAAACAACACTTTTTGACTGTGAAATAATAGCAGTCAGTTTCCTTCACACGTGTGCATTTCAGTGCCTGCCAGGGTACAGTGTCACACCAGTGCAACTCATATCTAGTGTAACAGTAGTGTACATTTAAAAAAAACAACACTTTTTGACTGTGAAATAATAGCAGTCAGTTTCCTTCACACGTGTGCGTTTCAGTGCCTGACAGGGCACAGTGTCACACCAGTGCAACTCATATCTAATGTAACAGTAGTGTACATTTAAAAAAAACAACACTTTTTTGACTGTGAAATAATAGCAGTCAGTTTCCTTCACACGTGTGCGTTTCAATGCCTGCCAGGGTACAGTGTCACACCAGTGCAACTCATATCTAGTGTAACAGTAGTGTACATTTAAAAAAAACAACACTTTTTTGACTGTGAAATAATAGAAGTCAGTTTCCTTCACACATGTGCGTTTCAGTGCCTGACAGGGCACAGTGTCACACCAGTGCAACTCTTATCTAGTGATGTCGCGAATCTAAAAATTTTGGTTCGCGAATGGCGGACTCGAACTTCCGCAACTGTTCGCGAACCGGCGAACCGGGCGAACCGCCATTGACTTCAATAGGCATGCGAACTTTAAAACCTACAGGGACTCTTTCTGGCCACAATAGTGATGGAAAAGTTGTTTCAAGGGGACTAACACCTGGACTGTGGCATGCCGGAGGGGGATCCATGGCAAAACACCCACGGAAAATTACATAGTTGATACAGAGTCTGGTTTTAAGCCATAAAGAGCCTAAATCACCTAAAATTCCTAATTTTTTTGGAATAACGTGCTTTAAAACATCAGGTAGGATGTTGTATCGATCAGGTAGTGTAAGGGTTACGCCCGCTTGACAGTGACAGACCAAACTCCCCGTGTAACGCACCGCAAACAACCACAGTCCATTTGCACAACCACGAGATAGATAGATTTGATAGATAGATACATAGATTACATAGATCAATAGATGCAATATACATTTGATAGATACTAATGATAGTTAGATAGATTTGATAGATAAATAGATAGATTTGATAAATATATAATTTCCCAGACAGAGAATTACAAGACGTGCGGTCTGAGACCCATGGTAAGGTTCCCAGAGGCAGTTGCGGCGCCAGGGGACGTGTATATGCGGGAGATAGATAGATTTGATAGATAGATACATAGATTACATAGATCAATAGATGCAATATACATATGATAGATTCGAATTACATAGATCAATAGATGCAATATACATTTGATAGATACGAATTACATAGATCAATAGATGCAATATACATTTGATAGATACGAATTACATCGATCAATAGATGCAATATACATTTGATAGATACGAATTACATAGATCAATAGATGCAATATACATTTGATAGATAAGAATTACATAGATCAATAGATGCAATATACATTTGATAGATACGAATTACATAGATCAAAAGATGCAATATACATTTGATAGATACGAATTACATAGATCAATAGATGCAATATACATTTGATAGATACGAATTACATAGATCAATAGATGCAATATACATTTGATAGATACGATTTACATAGATCAATAGATGCAATATACATTTGATAGATACGAATTACATAGATCAATAGATGCAATATACATTTGATAGATACGATTTACATAGATCAATAGATGCAATATACATTTGATAAATATGAATTGCATAGATCAATAGATGCAATATACATTTGATAGATACGAATTGCATAGATCAATAGATGCAATATACATTTGATAGATACGATTGATAGTTAGATAGATTTGATAGATAAATAGATATATTTGATAGATAGATAATTTCCCAGACAAAGAATTACAAGACGTGCGGTCTTGGACCCATGGTAAGGTTCCCAGAGGCAGTTGCGGCGCCAGGGGACGTGTATATGGCATGGATTTTCGGAACCGGGAGATGGAAAAAGATGCTTGGTCGGTCCTCCTGCTTCAAATTTGGGGCACTGCGCGTGCAATCTATTGTGCCACCAGATATGAGTGGTGTGTTAAGTAGTACTATTCTTAGCAGTTTAATACCTGTTACTCCCCCTATCGGGGGAGGTGTATATGGCATGGATTTTAGGAAGCGGGAGATAGAAAAAGATGCTTGGTCGGTCCTCCTACTTCAAATTTGGCCGAAACACAAGTGGCTGTCACAAAACAGTCCGGCCACGAGATAGATAGATTTGATAGATAGATACATAGATTACATAGATCAATAGATGCAATATACATTTGATAGATACGAATTACATAGATCAATAGATGCAATATACATTTGATAGATACGAATTACATAGATCAATAGATGCAATATACATTTGATAGATACGAATTACATAGATCAATAGATGCAATATACATTTGATAGATACGAATTACATAGATCAAAAGATGCAATATACATTTGATAGATACGAATTACATAGATCAATAGATGCAATATACATTTGATAGATACGATTTACATAGATCAATAGATGCAATATACATTTGATAGATACGAATTGCATAGATCAATAGATGCAATATACATTTGATAGATACGAATTGCATAGATCAATAGATGCAATATACATTTGATAGATACGATTGATAGTTAGATAGATTTGATAGATAAATAGATATATTTGATAGATAATTTCCCAGACAGAGAATTACAAGACGTGCGGTCTTGGACCCATGGTAAGGTTCCCAGAGGCAGTTGCGGCGCCAGGAGACGTGTATATGGCATGGATTTTCGGAACCGGGAGATGGAAAAAGATGCTTGGTCGATCCTCCTGCTTCAAATTTGGGGCACTGCGCGTGCAATCTATTGTGCCACCAGATATGAGTGGTGTGTTAAGTAGTACTATTCTTAGCAGTTTAATACCTGTTACTCCCCCTATCGGGGGAGGTGTATATGGCATGGATTTTAGAAAGCGGGAGATGGAAAAAGATGCTTGGTCGGTCCTCCTACTTCAAATTTGGCCGAAACACAAGTGGCTGTCACAAAACAGTCCGGCCACGAGATAGATAGATTTGATAGATAGATACATAGATTACATAGATCAATAGATGCAATATACATTTGATAGATACGAATTACATAGATCAATAGATGCAATATACATTTGATAGATACAAATTACATAGATCAATAAATGCAATATACATTTGATAGATACGAATTACATAAATCAATAGATGCAATATACATTTGATAGATACGAATTACATAGATCAAAAGATGCAATATACATTTGATAGATACGAATTACATAGATCAAAAGATTCAATATACATTTGATAGATACAAATTACATAGATCAATAGATGCAATATACACATGATAGATACGAATTACATAGATCAAAAGATGCAATATACATTTGATAGATACGAATTACATAGATCAATAGATGCAATATACATTTGATAGATACGAATAACATAGATCAATAGATGCAATATACATTTGATAGATACGATTGATAGTTAGATAGATTTGATAGATAAATAGATAATTTGATAGATATATAATTTCCCAGACAGAGAATTACAAAGACATGCGGTCTGTGACCCATGGTAAGGTTACTTCCTTTTGCACAATCGAGTACAGGATGGGGTCCGGGATTGCCTTTTGTGCAAAGAAATTGTGGCCGCGTACGAATTTTATAGATCAAAAGATGCAATATACATTTGATAGATACGAATTACATAGATCAATAGATGCAATATACATTTGATAGATACGAATTACATAGATCAAAAGATGCAATATACATTTGATAGATACGAATTACATAGATCAATAGATGCAATATACATTTGATAGATAAGAATTACATAGATCAAAAGATGCAATATACATTTGATAGATACGAATTACATAGATCAATAGATGCAATATACATTTGATAGATACACATTACATAGATCAAAAGATGCAATATACATTTGATAGATACGAATTACATAGATCAATAGATGCAATATACATTTGATAGCTACGAATTACATAGATCAAAAGATGCAATATACATTTGATAGATACGAATTACATAGATCAATAGATGCAATATACATTTGATAGATATGAATTACATAGATCAATAGATGCAATATACATTTTTTTAGATACAAATTACATAGATCAATAGATGCAATATACATTTTTTTAGATACGAATTACATAGATCAATAGATGCAATATACATTTGATAGATACGATTTTAAGGAGTGTGTGTCACTATAAGCTTACTGGTGTGTTTGTAAAAGCTAGTCCTGAGTGAAATAAAGCAATAGTAGTAGTTCCTTCTGGAACAGGTAGTCCTGTCTGATTCTTTCAGGTATACCAGTTGCAGAGGTTCTGACCCTGCATTCTGGCTGCACCTCTCCCTGCAAGAGAGATCTGTTACAGAGTCTTTGGGCCTGTATGCAAAGAGCTGGCCTTGTGAGCCCCAATTTTAAAGACAGTGCAGGGAAAGGAATCAATACCTACCTGAAGAAAGGAGTGTGGCAGAGGGGACGTTACCTGCCTGAAAGGAGCAGCAAGGCAGAGGGATCTATTCCTGCCTAGAATAAACCAGAGGGCACGCTACCTGCTGGAAGTGTGCAGTGAGGCAGAGGGATCTATTCCTGCCTAGAAGCAGACAGGCAGAGGGGACGCTACCTGCCTGGGAGCCCACTGAGACCAGCCCAGCTGGGGAAAAACAACCGCTGGCTTGACCCTGGTCTCAGCCACGATAGCCCTGGTCCCATTATTTGGAGGCCGAGGGATCTATTCCTGCCAAGAAGCAGCCTGGCAGGGGGATTTATTGCTGCCTAGAAGCAGACAGGCAGAGGGGACGATACCTGCCAAGAAAGAGCTGCAGGGCAGAGAGGACGCTACCTGACTGGGAGTCCACTGAGACCAGCCCAGCTGGGGGAGATACAGCCGCTGGCTTGACCCCGGTCTCAGCAACTATATCTCTGGTCCCACTATCCGGTGGCCACCCCTGGGTTTGGACAGAGGAAGGGAGACCCCCTAGCGGAGTACCGCTACATCCGGGAGATGGTAAAAGATGCTTGGACACCCAGTACAGGTCGTTCTCCTTCAGCCTTTTTATATGAGGGTCCCCGACCCCAAACAGGCACGACAGCATGAAAGACCCCATATGCCATGACTTCCTTTTGCACAATCGAGTACAGGTATGGCATCGTTTTTAGGAACCCGGAGATAATTTTTAGGAACCGGGAGATGGAAAAAGATGCTTGGTTGGTCCTCCTACTTTAAATTTGGGGCACTGCGCGTGCAATCTACTGTGCCACCAGATATGAGTGGTGTGTTAAGTAGTACTATTCTTAACAGTTTAATCCCTGTTATGTGCCTTTTTTTTGGTTTGGGTTTTGTAGCCACAGTGCAGCACCAGAGGCCAGAAAAATTAGGCATGTACAAATGCCTGAAAAATTAGCTATTGTTGCAGACGCTGCTGTAGCAGCGGCCAGAAAAATTTATGTTTGTTTGACAGTTAGAAAGTGCCCTAAAACATTGCGGCTTGAACCATATTTGTTGACGGATAAGTCAAGCAAGTCATCCGGCATTCGAAGATAAAATACAGCAGCGTGTGTACCATTTGTAGCCCAAGGCAGCTCATCTCATCAGGCCTTTTTTACTCAAATGTATCGCACAATGTCAGTCCCTTCGGGATCCATGCCTCATTCATTTTAATAAAGGTGAGATAATCAAGACTTTTTTGACCTAGGCGACTTCTCTTCTCAGTGAAAATACCTCCTGCTTCATTGAAGGTCCTTTCTGACAGGACACTTAAAGCGGGGCAGGCCAAAAGTTCGATTACAAATTGGGATAGCTCAGGCCACAGGTCAAGCCTGCACACCCAGTAGTCAAGGGGTCCATCGCTCCTCAGAGTGTCGAGATCCGCAGTTAATGCGAGGTAGTCTGCTACCTGTTGGTTGAGTCATTCTCTGAGGCTGGATCCCGAAGGGCTGTGGCGATGCATAGGAGTTA
The DNA here is from genome assembly GCF_027579735.1 of Bombina bombina. Taxonomy (NCBI): domain Eukaryota; kingdom Metazoa; phylum Chordata; class Amphibia; order Anura; family Bombinatoridae; genus Bombina; species Bombina bombina. The sequence goes on along the minus strand of NC_069504.1, from coordinate 857,371,706 downwards.
AAAAGGTCTGCATGTCCTCCATCAACAAGACGTCTGGAAAGCGTCCTGTCCTTGCCGGCGTGGTCGTGGGAGGAGGAGGAGGATTACTTTCATCTCTTCCCCTGTTAGATTCCCGTTGTGCTGTTACATCACCCTTATATGCTGTGTAAAGCATAGTTTTTAAATTATTTTTGAACTGTTCCATCCTTTCCGACTTGCGGGAATTCGGTAACATTTCAGTCACTTTATGCTTATACCGGGGGTCTAGTAGCGTGGACTCCCAGTACAGGTCGTTCTCCTTCAGCTTTTTTATAAGAGGGTCCCTCTACAGGCACGACAGCATGAAAGACCCGATTTGCACAAGGTTGGATGCCGAGCTAATCATGTCCCGTTCCTCGTCCTCACTGATCTCACTGAAGGTATCTTCTTCCCCCCAGCCACGTACAACACCACGGGTACCAGATAGGTGACAACAACGAGCACCCTGGGATGCCTGTTGTGCTTGGTCTTCCTCCTCCTCAAAGCCACATTCCTCCTCTGACTCCTCTTCCTCACAATCCTCTTCCTGCGTTGCTGCTGGTCCAGCAAGCGATGCTGATAAGGCTGTTTCTGGTGGTGATGGAGACCACAACTCTTCCTCTTCACGCTCATCTACGGCCTGATCCAGCACTCTTCGCAGGGCACGCTCCAGGAAGAAAACAAATGGTATAATGTCGCTGATGGTGCCTTTGGTGCGACTGACTAGGTTTGTCACCTCCTCAAAAGGATGCATGAGCCTACAGGCATTGCGCATGAGCGTCCAGTAACGTGGCAAAAAAATCCCCAGCTCCCCAGAGTCTGTCCTAGCACCCCGGTCATACAAATACTCGTTAACAGCTTTTTCTTGTTGTAGCAGGCGGTCGAACATTAGGAGTGTTGAATTCCAACGTGTCGGGTTGTCGCAAATCAAGCGCCTCACTGGCAGGTTGTTTCGCCGCTGGATATCTGACAAGTGCGCCATGGCCATGTAGGAACGCCTGAAATGTCCACACACCTTCCTGGCCTGCTTCAGGACGTCCTGTAAGCCTGGGTACTTATGCACAAATCGTTGTACTATCAGATTACACACATGTGCCATGCACGGCACATGTGTCAACTTGCCCAATTTCAATGCCGCCACCAAATTACTTCCATTGTCAGAAACAACTTTGCCAATCTCCAGTTGGTACGGAGTCAGCCACTGATCCACCTGTGCGTTCAGGGCGGACAGGAGTGCTGGTGCGGTGTGACTCTCTGCTTTCAGGCAAGTCAACCCCAAGACGGCGTGACACTGCTGTATCCGGGATGTTGAATAGTACCTGGGGAGCTGGGGGGGTGCCGTTGATGTGGAGCAAGATGCAGCAGCAGAAGAGGACTCAGCCGAGGAAGAGGTTATGGAAGAGGATGGAGTAGGAGGAGTAGAGGAGGTAGCAGCAGGCCTGCCTGCAAGTCGTGGCGGTGTCACCAACTCCTCTGCAGAGCCACGCATTCCATGCTTGTCAGCCATCAGGAGGTTTACCCAATGCGCAGTGTAGGTGATATACTTGCCCTGACCATGCTTTGCAGACCATACCTGCCAGACATGCCATTACTTCCTTTCGCACAATCGAGTACAGGTTGGGGATTGCCTTTTGTGAAAAGAAATTTCGGCCAGGTACCTTCCACTGCGGTGTCCCAATAGATACAATTTTTTTGAACGCCTCAGACTCCACCAGCTTGTATGGTAAAAGCTGGTGGGCTAAGAGTTCAGACAAGCCAGCTGTCAGACGCCGGGCAAGGGGGTGACTTTGGGAAATTGGCTTCTTACACTCAAACATGTCCTTGACAGACACCTGACTGTGGGCAGATGACCAGGAACTGGTACGTAAGAGAGACTGAGTGGCGGATGGTTGAGAGGGGGCAAGGAGTACAGCAGTGGTTGACGTGGCTGAAGATGCTGGACCAGGAGGAGGATGGCGGCTTTGAGTTTGTGTGCTGCTTCTACTCATGTGTTCATCCCATCGGCGTTTGTGATGTGAGACCATGTGCCTTCACAAAGTAGTTGTACCTAGGTGGGTGTTGGACTTCCCACGACTCAGTTTCTTTTGGCACAGGTTGCAAATGGCATCGCTGTTGTCAGAGGCAGACACACAAAAAAAATGCCACACTGCTGAGCTCTGCGATGACGGCATTCTGGTGGTGGCAACAGCATGCGTTGATTGGCGTCTTGTCTGGCTGACCCCGGGTGCCGATTCATGCTGTCTGACTGTGCCACTAGCTCCTTGCGACAACCTCCCCCTCCTTCCAACTCATCTCCTCCTCCTCTCAGTCTCCCCATCTGAACTTTCCCCCTCTTCTTCTTCTCTTCTAGCGGGCACCAACATGACATCCACGGACGCATCATCATTAACCGCTTCACTTGTATCTGACAAATCAACAAAGGAAGCAGCAGTGGGTACAACATCACCATCATCATCACACCGTACGTCCATGTCTGTAATGCTGCCTGACTGAGACATATCACTGTTATCTACATCCTCTGTCAATGATGGTTGCGCATCACTCATTTCTTCCAACTGATGTGTCAATAAGTCCTCTGACAGATCAAGTGAAGCGACTGTAGTGCTAGTGTTGGTGGTGGCGACAGGCGGGCAAGTGGCACTGGTCACTTGAGAGGTGCCCGAAGCTAAGCTGGAGGTGGATGGTGCGTCAAGGTTAGGAGCAGAAGCTTTAGAAGATTGGGTGTCCTGTGTTAGCCATTCAACTAGGTCCTCCTCAGAACGTTTCGCGTTCATGGCACGTGGCCTCTGAACACTGTGCATTATTGTAGGGTCAAAGGGAATCACAGCACCACGACCACGATGGCACCTGCGGGGTGGCCTGCCTCTGCCTGTCATTTTTTTTTAAATGTAGACTTACACTACTATTAAACAAAATATGAGTGGTGCCACTGGGCAAGTGGGCACAGTATACACTGTGAGCCTGACACAAAAAAGCAGACTGATGTTTCACAATCCAAAAAGTTTTTTTTTTTAAATGAACACTTACACTACTATTAAACAAGATATGAGTGGTGGCACTGGGCAAGTGGGCACAGTATACGCTGTGAGCCTGACACAAAAAAGCAGACTGATGTTTTACAGTCAAAAATGTTTATTTTTTAAATATTTAAACTACTGTTACAACAAATATGAGTGGTGCCACTAACTTGGCAAGTGGGCCTGGCACACACTCTGTCAGGCAGGCAAATGCAAAAAGATTACACTAGCAGACTGATGTTTCACAGTCCAAAAAGTTTTTTTTTTAAATATTTACACTACTGTTACAACAAATATGATTGGTGGCACTAGTTGGCAAGTGGGCCTGGCACACACGCTGGCAGGCAGGCAACTTCAATTAGATTGCACTAGCAGACTGATGTTTCACAGTCAAAAAAGTTTTTTTTAAAAATATTTACACTACTGTTATAACAAATATGATTGGTGGCACTAGTTGGCAAGTGGGCCTGGCACACACGCTGGCAGGCAGGCAACTGCAATTAGATTACACTGGCTGAATGATGTTTCACAGTCAAAAAAGTTTTTTTATTAAATATTTACAATACTGTTATAACAAATATGATTGGTGGCACTAGTTGGCAAGTGGGCCTGGCACACACGCTGGCAGGCAGGCAACTGCAATTCGATTGCACTAGCAGACTGATGTTTCACAGTCAAAAAAGTTTTTTTTTTAAATATTTACACTACTGTTACAACAAATATGAGTGGTGCCACTAACTTGGCAAGTGGGCCTGGCACACACGCTGGCAGGCACGCAGGCAACTTCAATTAGATTACACTAGCAGAATGATGTTTCACAGCCAAAAAAGTTTTTTAAAAAAATATTTACACTACTGTTATAACAAATATGAGTGGTGGCACTAGTTGGCAAGTGAGCCTGGCACACACGCTGGCAGGCAGGCAACTGCAATTAGATTGCACTAGCTGACTGATGTTTCACAGTCAAAAAAGTTTTTTTTTAAATATTTACAATACTGTTAGAACAAATATGATTGGTGGAACTAGTTGGCAAGTGGGCCTGGCACACACGCTGGCAGGCAGGCAACTGCAATTCGATTGCACTAGCAGACTGATGTTTCACAGTCAAAAAAGTTTTTTTTTTAAATATTTACACTACTGTTACAACAAATATGAGTGGTGCCACTAACTTGGCAAGTGGGCCTGGCACACACGCTGGCAGGCAGGCAACTTCAATTAGATTACACTAGCAGACAGATGTTTCACGGTCAAAAAAGTTTTTTTTTAAATATTTACACTACTGTTACAACAAATATGAGTGGTGCCACTAACTTGGCAAGTGGGCCTGGCACACACGCTGGCAGGCAGGCAACTTCAATTAGATTGCACTAGCTGACTGATGTTTCACAGTCAAAAAAGTTTTTTTTAAAATATTTACATTACTGTTATAACAAATCTGATTGGTGGCACTAGTTGGCAAGTGGGCCTGGCACACACGCTGGCAGGCAGGCAACTGCAATTCGATTGCACTAGCAGACTGATGTTTCACAGTCAAAAATGTTTGTTTTTTTTAAATATTTACACTACTGTTATAACAAATATGATTGGTGGCACTAGTTGGCAAGTGGGCCTGGCACACACGCTGGCAGGCAGGCAACTGCAATTAGATTACACTGGCTGAATGATGTTTCACAGTCAAAAAAGTTTTTTTATTAAATATTTACAATACTGTTATAACAAATATGATTGGTGGCACTAGTTGGCAAGTGGGCCTGGCACACACGCTGGCAGGCAGGCAACTGCAATTCGATTGCACTAGCAGACTGATGTTTCACAGTCAAAAAAGTTTTTTTTTTAAATATTTACACTACTGTTACAACAAATATGAGTGGTGCCACTAACTTGGCAAGTGGGCCTGGCACACACGCTGGCAGGCACGCAGGCAACTTCAATTAGATTACACTAGCAGAATGATGTTTCACAGCCAAAAAAGTTTTTTAAAAAAATATTTACACTACTGTTATAACAAATATGAGTGGTGGCACTAGTTGGCAAGTGAGCCTGGCACACACGCTGGCAGGCAGGCAACTGCAATTAGATTGCACTAGCTGACTGATGTTTCACAGTCAAAAAAGTTTTTTTTTAAATATTTACAATACTGTTAGAACAAATATGATTGGTGGAACTAGTTGGCAAGTGGGCCTGGCACACACGCTGGCAGGCAGGCAACTGCAATTCGATTGCACTAGCAGACTGATGTTTCACAGTCAAAAAAGTTTTTTTTTTAAATATTTACACTACTGTTACAACAAATATGAGTGGTGCCACTAACTTGGCAAGTGGGCCTGGCACACACGCTGGCAGGCAGGCAACTTCAATTAGATTACACTAGCAGACAGATGTTTCACGGTCAAAAAAGTTTTTTTTTAAATATTTACACTACTGTTACAACAAATATGAGTGGTGCCACTAACTTGGCAAGTGGGCCTGGCACACACGCTGGCAGGCAGGCAACTTCAATTAGATTGCACTAGCTGACTGATGTTTCACAGTCAAAAAAGTTTTTTTTTAAATATTTACATTACTGTTATAACAAATCTGATTGGTGGCACTAGTTGGCAAGTGGGCCTGGCACACACGCTGGCAGGCAGGCAACTGCAATTCGATTGCACTAGCAGACTGATGTTTCACAGTCAAAAATGTTTGTTTTTTTTAAATATTTACACTACTGTTATAACAAATATGATTGGTGGCACTAGTTGGCAAGTGGGCCTGGCACACACACTGGCAGGCAGGCAACTTCAATTAGATTACACTAGCTGACTGATGTTTCACAGTAAAAAAAGTTGTTTTTTTAAATATATACAATACTGTTATAACAAATATGATTGGTGGCACTAGTTGGCAAGTGGGCCTGGCACACACGCTGGCAGGCAGGCAACTGCAATTTGATTGCACTAGCAGACTGATGTTTCACAGTCAAAAAAGTTATTTTGGAAATATTTACACTACTGTTACAACAAATATGAGTGGTGCCACTAGTTGGCAAGTGGGCCTGGCACACATGCTGGCAGGCAGGCAACTGCAATTCGATTGCACTAGCAGACTGATGTTTCACAGTCAAAAAAGTTTTTTTTTTTAAATATTTACACTACTGTTACAACAAATATGAATGGTGCCACTAAATTGGCAAGTGGGCCTGACACACATGCTAGCAGGCAGGCAACTTCAATTAGATTACACTAACAGACTGATGTTTCACAATCCAAAAAGTTTTTTTTTTTTTAAATGAACACTTACACTACTATTAAACAAGATATGAGTGGTGGCACTGGGCAAGTGGGCACAGTATACGCTGTGAGCCTGACACAAAAAAGCAGACTGATGTTTTACAGTCAAAATGTTTATTTTTTAAATATTTAAACTACTGTTACAACAAATATGAGTGGTGCCACTAACTTGGCAAGTGGGCCTGGCACACACTCTGGCAGGCAGGCAAATGCAAAAAGATTACACTAGCAGACTGATGTTTCACAGTCCAAAAAGTTTTTTTTTTAAATATTTACACTACTGTTACAACAAATATGATTGGTGGCACTAGTTGGCAAGTGGGCCTGGCACACACGCTGGCAGGCAGGCAACTTCAATTAGATTACACTAGCAGACTGATGTTTCACAGTCAAAAAAGTTTTTTTTTTAAATATTTACACTACTGTTATAACAAATATGATTGGTGGCACTAGTTGGCAAGTGGGCGTGGCACACACGCTGGCAGGCAGGCAACTGCAATTAGATTACACTGGCTGAATGATGTTTCACAGTCAAAAAAGTTTTTTTTTTAAATATTTACAATACTGTTATAACAAATATGATTGGTGGCACTAGTTGGCAAGTGGGCCTGGCACACACGCTGGCAGGCAGGCAACTGCAATTCGATTGCACTAGCAGACTGATGTTTCACAGTCAAAAAAGTTTTTTTTTTAATATTTACACTACTGTTACAACAAATATGAGTGGTGCCACTAACTTGGCAAGTGGGCCTGGCACACACGCTGGCAGGCAGGCAGGCAACTTCAATTAGATTACACTAGCAGAATGATGTTTCACAGCCAAAAAAGTTTTTTTTTAAAATATTTACACTACTGTTATAACAAATATGAGTGGTGGCACTAGTTGGCAAGGGAGCCTGGCACACACGCTGGCAGGCAGGCAACTGCAATTAGATTGCACTAGCTGACTGATGTTTCACAGTCAAAAAAGTTTTTTTTTTAATATTTACAATACTGTTATAACAAATATGATTGGTGGAACTAGTTGGCAAGTGGGCCTGGCACACACGCTGGCAGGCAGGCAACTGCAATTCGATTGCACTAGCAGACTGATGTTTCACAGTCAAAAAAGTTTTTTTTTTAAATATTTACACTACTGTTACAACAAATATGAGTGGTGCCACTAACTTGGCAAGTGGGCCTGGCACACACGCTGGCAGGCAGGCAACTGCAATTCGATTGCACTAGCAGACTGATGTTTCACAGTCAAAAAAGTTTTTTTTTTAAATATTTACACTACTGTTATAACAAATATGATTGGTGGCACTAGTTGGCAAGTGGGCCTGGCACACACGCTGGCAGGCAGGCAACTGCAATTAGATTACACTAGCTGACTGATGTTTCACAGTAAAAAAAGTTGTTTTTTTAAATATATACAATACTGTTATAACAAATATGATTGGTGGCACTAGTTGGCAAGTGGGCCTGGCACACACGCTGGCAGGCAGGCAACTGCAATTTGATTGCACTAGCAGACTGATGTTTCACAGTCAAAAAAGATTTTTTTGGAAATATTTACACTACTGTTACAACAAATATGAGTGGTGCCACTAGTTGGCAAGTGGGCCTGGCACACATGCTGGCAGGCAGGCAACTGCAATTCGATTGCACTAGCAGACTGATGTTTCACAGTCAAAAAAGTTTTTTTTTTTAAATATTTACACTACTGTTACAACAAATATGAGTGGTTCCACTAAATTGGCAAGTGGGCCTGACACACATGCTGGCAGGCAGGCAACTTCAATTAGATTACACTAACAGACTGATGTTTCACAGTACAAAAAGTTTTTTTTTTTAAATATTTACACTACTGTTATAACAAATATGATTGGTGGCACTAGTTGGAAAGTGGGCCTGGCACACACGCTGGCAGGCAGGCAACTGCAATTAAATAACACTAGCAGACTGATGTAAAAGTTTTTTTTTTTAAATTTACACTAATGTTTCAACAGATATGAGTGGTGGCACTGAGGATGGAAGTAGGCACAGTATATGCTGTGAGCCTGACACACAGGCTGGCACTAGTGGCAGGCTGGCCTGGCAACTAAAATTAAATAACACTAGCAGATTGATGTAAAAGTTTTTTTTTTAAAAAAAGTTACACTAATGTTACAACAGATATGAGTGGTGGCACTGAGGATGGAAGTAGGCACAGTACATGCTGGGAGCCTGACACACAGGCTGGCACTAGTTGCAGGCTGGCCTGGCAACTAAAATTAAATAACACTAGAAGACTGATGTAAAAGTTTTTTTTTTTTTTAAAGTTACACTAATGTTACAACAGATATGAGTGGTGGCACTGAGGATGGAAGTAGGCACAGTATATGCTGGGAGCCTGACACACAGGCTGGCACTAGTGGCAGGCTGGCCTGGCAACTAAAATTAAATAACACTTGCAGACTGAAGTAAAAGTTTTTTAAAAAAAATGTACACTAATGTTACAACAGATATGAGTGGTGGCACTGAGGATGGAAGTAGGCACAATATATGCTGGGAGCCTGACACACAGGCTGGCACTAGTGGCAGGCTGGCCTGGCAACTAAAATTAAATAACACTTGCAGACTGATGTAAAAGTTTTTTTTAAAAAAATTTACACTAATGTTACAACAGATATGAGTGGTGGCACTGAGGATGGAAGTAGGCACAGTATATGCTGGGAGCCTGACACACAGGCTGGCACTAGTGGCAGGCTGGCCTGGCAACTAAAATTAAATAACACTAGCAGACTGATGTAACAGTTTTTTTTTTAAAAAGTTACACTAATGTTACAACAGATATGGGTGGTGGCACTGAGGATGGAAGTAGGCACAGTATATGCTGGGAGCCTGACACACAGGCTGGCACTAGTGGCAGGCTGGCCTGGCAACTAAAATTAAATAACACTAGCAGACTGATGTAAAAGTTTTTTTTTTTTAAATTACACTAATGTTACACCAGATATGAGTGGTGGCACTGAGGCTGGCAGTGGCAGGCTGGCCTGGCAACTGAAATTAGATTACACTAGCAGACTGATGTAAACGTTTTTTTAACATTTTTTTACACTAATGTTACACCAGATATGAGTGGTTGAAAACAGAGCAATTAGGCACAGTATATGCTGTGGGCCTGACACACAGGCCTGATGGAAAATGAAATTAGATTACACTAGCAAACTGATGTAAAAGTTTTTTTTTTTTTAAATTTACACTAATGTTACACCAGATATGAGTGGTGGCAGTGAGCAAGTAGGCACAGTATATGCTGTGAGCCTCACACACAGGCTGACAGGCAGGCAAATGCAATTAGATTGCAAAAAAAACAACAAAAAAACGACTGAAGTTCTAGCCTTACAGCAGAGATCAGATGAGTCCTTCAGGACTGTAGTGGACACTGAATACACTAGCCTAGCTATCAATTTCCCTATAAAATCACCAGCAGCAGCACTATCCCTCCTCTCACTAAGAATGCAGGATCATAATGAATCTAAAATGGCTGCTGCCCAGGAGCTGGGAGGGTCTGGGAGGAGTGTCTGTGGCTGATTGGCTGAAATGTGTCTGCAGACTGTGAGATACAGGGTCAAAGTTTACTCAATGATGACGAATAGGGGGCGGATCGAACATCGCATATGTTCGCCCGCCGCGGCGAACGCGAACAAGCTAAGATCGCCGGGAACTGTTCTCCGGCGAACTGTTCGCAACATCTCTACTCATATCTAGTGTAACAGTAGTGTGCATTTAAAAAACAAACAACACTTTTTTGACTGTGAAATAATAGCAGTCAGTTTCCTTCACACGTGTGCGTTTCAGTGCCTGACAGGGCACAGTGTCACACCAGTGCAACTCATATCTAGTGTAACAGTAGTGTACATTTAAAAAAAACCACTTTTTTGACTGTGAAATAATAGCAGTCAGTTTCCTTCACACGTGTGTGTTTCAGTGCCTGCCAGGGCACAGTGTCACCCCAGTTCCACCACTCATATCTGTTGTAACAGTAGTGTACATTTAAAAAAAACAACACTTTTTTGACCGTGAAATAATAGCAGTCAGTTTCCTTCACACGTGTGCGTTTCAGTGCCTGCCAGGGCACAGTGTCACCCCAGTGCCACCACTCATATCTGTTGTAACAGTAGTGTACATTTAAAAAAAACAACACTTTTTTGACTGTGAAATAATAGCAGTCAGTTTCCTTCACACGTGTGCGTTTCAGTGCCTGCCAGGGCACAGTGTCACACCAGTGCAACTCATATCTGGTGTAACAGTAGTGTACATTTAAAAAAAAAAAAAATTTTTTGACTGTAATAGATTGAATAGCAGTTAGTTGTCTGCAAGCGTGTGTGTCAGGCCTACAGCGTCTACTCTGCCAACTTCTGCCAGTGCACAGTGCCACTCATATCTGTTGTCACAGTAGCTTGCACGCATAGTACCACTAATCGAAAAAAAATGACAGGCAGAGGCAGGCCACCCAGCAGGAGCCATTGTGGTCGTGGTGCTGTGATTCCCTTTGGCCCTAGAATAATGCCCAGTGTTCAGAGGCCACGTACCCTGAACTCAAAAAGTTCAGACTCTGAGGACATAGTTGACTGGCTAACACAGGACAGTGAGGACACCCAATCTTCTACAGCTTCTGCTCGGAACCTTGACGCACCATCCTCCTCCAGCTTAGCTTCGGGCACCTCTCAAGTTACCACTCGCCCGCCTGCCGCCACCACCAACACTAGCACCACAGCCGCTTCACTTGATCTGTCAGAGGAGTTATTTACACATCAGTTGGAAGAAATGAGTGATAGTGATGCGCAACCATTATTGCCAGAGGGTGTAGATAACAGGGATATGTCTCAGTCAGGCAGTATTACACACATGGACGTACGGTGTAATGATGATGATGATGTTGTACCCGCTGCTGCTTCCTTTGCTGAGTTGTCAGATACAAGTGAAGCGGTTGATGATGACGATGCGTCCGTGGATGTCACGTGGGTGCCCGCTAGAAGAGAAGAAGAAGAGGGGGAAAGTTCAGATGGGGAGACAGAGAGGAGGAGGAGACGAGTCGGAAGCAGGGGGAGGTCGTCGCAAGGAGCTAGTGGCACAGTCAGACAGCATGCATCGGCACCCGGGGTCAGCCAGACAGCACGCCAATCAAAATGCCGTCATTGCAGAGCTCAGCAGGGTAGCATTTTTTTTTGTGTGTCTGCCTCTGACAACAGCGATGCCATTTGCAACCTGTGCCAAAAGAAACTGAGTTGTGGGAAGTCCAACACCCACCTAGGTACAACAGCTTTGCGAAGGCACATCATAAACGCCTATGGGATCAACACATGAGTACAAGCAGCACACAAACTCAAAGCCGCCATCCTCCTCCTGGTCCAGCATCTTCAGCCATGTCAACCACTGCTGTCCTCCTTGCCCCCTCTCAACCATCCGCCACTCCGTCTCTCGCCTTGAGCAGTTCCTGCTCTTCTGCCCACAGTCAGGTGTCTGTCAAGGACATGTTTGAACATAAGAAGCCAATGTCACAAAGTCACCCCCTTGCCTGGCGTCTGACAGCTGGCTTGTCTGAACTTTTAGCCCACCAGCTTTTACCATACAAGCTGGTGGAGTCTGAGGCATTCCTAAAATTTGTAGCTATTGGGACACCGCAGTGGAAGGTACCTGGCCGAAATTTCTTTGCACAAAAGGCAATCCCCAACCTGTACTCGATTGTGCGAAAGGAAGTAATGGCATGTCTGGCACACAGTGTTGGGGCAAGGGTCCATCTGACCACTGATACCTGGTCTGGAAAGCATGGTCAGGGCAGGTATATCACCTACACTGCGCATTGGGTAAACCTGCTGACGGCTGCCAAGCATGGAATGCGTGGCTCTGCAGAGGAGTTGGTGACACCGCCACGACTTGCAGGCAGGCCTGCTGCCACCTCCTCTACTCCTCCTACTCCATCCTCTTCCATAACCTCTTCGGCTGAGTCCTCTCCTGCTGCTGTGTCTTGCTCCACATCAACGGCACCCCCCAGCTCCCCAGGTACTATTCCACATCCCGGATACGGCAGTGTCACGCCGTCTTGGGGTTGACTTGCCTGAAAGCAGAGAGTCACACCGGACCAGCACTCCTGTTCGCCCTGAACGCACAGGTGGATCAGTGGCTGACTCCGCACCAACTGGAGATTGGCAAAGTGGTTTGTGACAATGGAAGAAATTTGGTGGCGGCATTGAATTTGGGCAAGTTGACACATGTGCCGTGCATGGCACATGTGTGTAATCTGATCGTACAATGCTTTGTTCATAAGAACCCAGGCTTACAGGACGTCCTGAAGCAGGCCAGGAAGGTGTGTGGCCATTTCAGGCATTCCTACAAGGCCATGGCGCACTTTTCAGATATCCAGCAGCGAAACAACATGCCAGTGAGGCGCTTGATTTGCGACAGCCCGACACGTTGGAATTCAACACTCCTAATGTTCGACCGCCTGCTCCAACAAGAAAAAGCCGTTAATGAATATTTGTATGACCGGGGTGCTAGGACAGCCTCTGCATCCTTTTGAGGAGGTGACAAACCTAGTCAGTCGCACCGAAGGCACCATCATACCATTTGTTATCTTCCTGGAGCGTGCCCTGCGAAGAGTGCTGGATCAGGCCGTAGATGAGCATGAAGAGGAAGAGTTGTGGTCACCATCACCACCAGAAACAGCCTTATCAGCATCGCTTGCTGGACCTGGGGCAACGCTGGAAGAGGATTGTGAGGAAGAGGAGTCATAGGAGGAATGTGGCTTTGAGGAGGAGGAGGAGGAGGAGGAATACCAACCATAACAGGCATCCCAGGGTGCTCATTGTCACCTATCTGGTACCCGTGGTGTTGTACGTGGCTGGGGGGAAGAAGATACCTTCAGTGAGATCACTGAGGACAAGGAACGGGACATGAGTAGCTCGGCATCCAACCTTGTGCAAATGGGGTCTTTCATGCTGTCGTGCCTGTTGAGGGACCCTCGTATAAAAAAGCTGAAGGAGAACGACCTGTACTGGGTGTCCACGCTACTAGACCCCCGGTATAAGCAGAAAGTGCCTGAAATGTTACCAAATTACCGCAAGTCGGAAAGGATGCAGCAGTTCCAAAAAAAATTAAAAAGTATGCTTTACACAGCGTATAAGGGTGATGTCACAGCACAACGGGAATCTAACAGGGGAAGAGGTGAAAGTAATCCTCCTCCTCCCACGACCACGCCGGCAAGGACAGGATGCTTTACAGACGTGTTGTTGATGGAGGACATGCGGAGCTTTTTAAGTCCTACGCATCGCCACAGCCCTTTGGGGTCCACCCTCAGAGAACGACTCGACCGACAGGTAGCAGACTACCTCGCCTTAACTGCAGATATCGACACTCTGAGGAGCGATGAACCCCTTGACTACTGGGTGTGCAGGCTTGACCTGTGGCCTGAGCTATCAGAAATTGGAATAGAACTTCTGACCTGCCCCGCTTCAAGTGTTCTGTCAGAAAGGACCTTCAGTGCAGCAGGAGGTATTGTCACTGAGAAGAGAAGTCGCCTAGGTCAAAAAAGTCTAGATTACCTCACCTTTATTAAGATGAATGAGGGATGGATCCCGAAGGGACTGACAGTGGGCGATACATTCGTCTTAAAAAGGCCTGATGAGATGAGCTGCCTTGGGCTAAAAATGGTTCACACGCTGCTGTATTTTATCTCTGAATGCCGGATGACTTGCGTGATTTATCTGCCACCAACTAAGGTTCAAGCCACAATGTTTTAGGGCACTTTCTGCCTGGGAAACAAACATCAATTTTTCTGGCTGCTGCTACAGCAGCGGCTGCAACAATACATAATTTTTCAGGCATGTGTACATGCCTAATTTTTCTGTCCTCTGGTGCTGCACTGTGGCTTCAAAAACCAAACCAAAAAAAAGGCACATAACAGGGATTAAACTGATAGGAATAGTACTACTTAACACACCACTCCTATCTGTTGGCACATTAGATTGCACGCGCAGTGCCCCAAATTTGAAGTAGGAGGTCCGACAAAGCATCTTTTTCCATCTCCCGGTTCCTAAAATCGATGCCATATACACGTCCCCTGATAGGTGACGTAACAGGGATTAAACCGATAAGAATAGAACTACTTAACACACCACTCCTATCTGATGGCACATTAGATTGCACGCGCAGTGCCCCAAATTTGAAGTAGGAGGACCGACCAAGCATCTTTTTCCATCTCCCGGTTCCTAAAATAGATTCCATATACACGTCCCCTGATAGGGGACGTAACAGGGAATAAACTGATAAGAATAGTACTACTTAACACACCACTCCTATCTGGTGGCACATTAGATTGCACGCGCAGTGCCCCAAATTTGAAGTAGGAGGAACGACCAAGCATCTTTTCCATCTCCCGGTTCCTAAAATCGATGCCATATACACGTCCCCTGATAGGGGACGTAACAGGGATTAAACTGATAAGAATAGAACTACTTAACACACCACTCCTATCTGGTGGCACATTAGATTGCATGCGCAGTGCCCCAAATTTGAAGTAGGAGGACCGACCAAGCATCTTTTTCCATCTCCCGGTTCCTAAAATCGATGCCATATACACATCCCCTGATAGGGGACGTAACAGGGATTAAACTGATAAGAATAGTACTACTTAACACACCACTCCAATCTGGTGGCACATTAGATTGCACGTGCAGTGCCCCAAATTTGAAGTAGGAGGTCCGACCAAGTATCTTTTTTCATCTCCCGGTTCCTAAAATCGATGCCATATACACGTCCCCTGATAAGGGACGTAACAGGGATTAAACTGATAAGAATAGAACTACTTAACACACCACTCCTATCTGGTGGCACATTAGATTGCACGCGCAGTGCCCCAAATTTGAAGTAGGAGGACCGACCGAGCATCTTTTCCATCTCCCGGTTCCTAAAATCGATGCCATATACACGTCCCCTGATAGGGGACGTAACAGGGATTAAACTGATAAGAATAGAACTACTTAACACACCACTCCTATCTGGTGGCACATTAGATTGCACGCGCAGTGCCCCAAATTTGAAGTAGGAGGACCGACCAAGCATCTTTTTCCATCTCCCGGTTCCTAAAATCGATGCCATATACACGTCCCCTGATAGGGGACGTAACAGGGATTAAACTGATAGGAATAGTACTACTTAACACACCTTATAATAATGCAGAGAGAGGCAATGCAGAGAGAGGAGTCTGAAGAAGAGGAGTCAGAGGAGGAAGGTGGCTTTGAGGAGGTGGAAGATCAAACACAGCAGGGGTCCCAGGGGGCTTGTTGTCACCTTTCGGGGACCCTTGGTGTGGTACGTGGCTAGGTGGAGGAAGAGACCTTCAATGACATCAGTGAGGACAAGGAACGGGACATGGCTAGCTTAGTATCCAACCTTGTGCAAATGGGGAGTTTGCAGTTGTGCAAATGGACTGTTTGCGGTTGTTTGCGGTGCATTAAACGGGGAGGTTGGTCTGTCATTGTGAAGCGGGCGTAACCCTTATACTACCTTATCGATACAACATCATACCTGATGTTTTAAAGCACGTTATTCCAAACAATTTAGGATTCGGAATGTTAGGTGATTTATGCCCTTTATGGATTAAAACCAGACTCTGCATCAACTATGTAATTTTCCATGGGAGTTTTGCCATGGATCCCCCTCCGGCATGCCACAGTCCAGGTGTTAGTCCCCTTGAAACAACTTTTCCATCACTATTGTGGCCAGAAAGAGTCCCTGTGGGTTTTAAAATTTGCCTGCCTATTGAAGTCTATGGCGGTTCGCATGCTGTCTGACTGTGCCACTAGCTCCTTGCGACGACCTCCCCCTACTTCCAACTCGTCTCCTCCTCCCCCTCTCTGTCTCCCCATCTTAACTTTCCCCCTGTTCTTCTTCTCTTCTAGCGGGCACCCACGTGACATCCACGGACGCATCGTCATCAACAACCGCTTCACTTGTATCTGACAAATCAACAAAGGAAGCAGCAGCTGGTACAACATCATCATCATCACACTGTACGTCCATGTCTGTAATGCTGCCTGACTGAGACATATCACTGTTATCTACATCCTCTGTCAATGATGGTTGCGCATCACTAATTTCTTCCAACTGATGTGTAAAAAACTCCTCTGACACATCAAGTGAAGCGGCTGTGGTGCTAGTGTTGGTGGTGGTGGCGGCAGGCGGGCGAGTGGTGGTAACTTGAGAGGTGCCCGAAGATAAGCTGGAGGAGGATGGTGCGTCAAGGTTCGGAGCGGAAGCTATATAAGATTGGGTGTCCTGTGTTAAAAAGTCAACTATGTCCTCCTCAGAACTTTTCGAGTTCATGGGACGTGGCCTCTGAACACTGGGCATTATTCTACAGCCAAAGGGAATCACAGCACCACAACCACAACGGCACCTGTGGGGTGGCCTGCCTCTGCCTGTCATTTTTTTTTAAATGTACACTTACACTACTATTAAACAAGATATGAGTGGTGGCACTGGGCAAGTGGGCACAGTATACGCTGTGAGCCTGACACAAAAAAGCAGACTGATATTTCACAGTCCAAAAAGTTTTTATTTTTTTAAATGTACACTTACACTACTATTAAACATGATATGAGTGGTGCCACTGGGCAAGTGGGCACAGTATACGCTGTGAGCCTGGCACACATGCTGGCAGGCAGGTAACTGCAATTAGATTACACTAGCAGACTGAAGTTTCACAGTCAAAAAAGTTTTTTTTTTTTTAAATTATTTACACTACTGTTAGACCAGATATGAGTGGTGGCACTGGGCAAGTGGGCCTGGCACACACGCTAGCAGGCAGGCAACTGCAATTAGATTACACTTGCAGACTGATGTTTCACAGTCAAAAAAGTTATGTTTTTTAAATTTACACTACTGTTACAACAGATATGAGTGGTGGCACTAGTTGGCAAGTGGGCCTGGCACACACGCTGGCAGGCAGGCAACTAGAATTAGATTACACTAGCAGACTGATGTTTCACAGTCAAAAAAGTTTTTTTAAAAAAAATTTACACTACTGTTACAACAGATATGAGTGGTGGCACTTAGCAAGTGGGCCTGGCACACACGCTGGCAGGCAGGCAACTGCAGTTAGATTACACTAGCAGACTGATGTTTCACAGTAGATAAAGTTTTTTTTTACAAAATTTACACTACTGTTACAACAGATATGAGTGGTGGCACTAGTTGGCAAGTGGGCCTGGCACACACGCTGGCAGGCAGGCAACTGCTATTAGATTACACTAGCAGACTGATGTTTCACAGTAAAAAAATTTTTTTTTTTTAATTTACACTACTGTTACAACAGATATGAGTGGTGGCACTAGTTGGCAAGTGGGCCTGGCACACACGCTGGCAGGCAGGCAACTACAATTAGATTACAAAAAGGAGAGGGTCCAATGGCACTACAAGAAAATAAATAAGAACTACAGCCCTATAAAAAGATACTCAGGTATTATTGACCTGAATTCCAGGGTTGGTGCTGTGTATATTAGAAACTAGAATTTGCTGAAATTAAGGAGAGTTGGGAGCCCTCCTCAATAAGTATACACAGATAGCACTCCTGAGTTCTGACACGTGGGTTATACCCAAGGAGTATTAGTAATCACAGAAAACTGCAGCTAAATATAATAATATATGACACAAATGGGTCAAGATAGATGTGAAAGAATACACATTAAAATATAACTTTTATTCGTTCCCTAGGTTAAAAGTAAACACACACAACACACAATTTAAAACTACGGATAGGGGGGATGAATACGCGTGTCAACCAGACATTAATTGTTGATGGTATAGCATAGTGAGTGTCATTGTCATATACATTAACAATATATACAAGAGAGGGTAAGTGGTTAAATGTATAATGATTAGAATTCACTGAGAATATTTCTCATGCTATATAATATAATGACTGATAAGTAGCTAATACTCCTGGGTAAGTAGAAGTGTAATACAGCAATAGTGGGTATATCTATATAGTATATTAGCCAAGAGGTATAATAGGTTGGGTACTAAATAGTACCTATAAAATATATGCAAATTATTAATGCTGCTAAACACTGTGATTTGAACCACTAAGTGTGTGGTTTTATATCAGTAGCAACAGGGTAAAGGTATATTTAAGTACCATACGCTGACAGATATACCACAATAGTGGTTAATAATAGGGTTAATAATAGTAAATTCGAGCACATCAATACTGAAATACTGTTCCTATCTGTAGTATCATTCAAATAGCAATCAAAGTTAGTTGGAGTAAAAAGTACTACAGGATTAGGGATATTCAGTATGTTTGTAGATAGGTATGAATACTATAATTGTGTTGTTTACACAGGGACCCTATTAGTAGACCACTAGGTTAATATAAGGCAACCAAAAAGGACTAAGTAAGAATTGTGGGTATTATAACGTTGTACTTGAAATACCGGTGACCACTATGTCCAATCTCAGATTAGATTAAGAGTAGACTCTGATAGTGGGGTAACAGATCGTCAGTGTTAATATAGAGACAGGATTAGTAAAGTGTAACAGCAAACCACTTGAATGCACACAACAAAATATTGTATAGCGTATATAATAAGTATGCAGTTTATGAGTTGAGAAAATACATTCAGGGTTAGATAGGATTTGCAATAAGGTATATATTATTGCGTTTAAGTGAGTTGGTTTAAATCAAATTATTGCACGTTACACAGTCATCTTGGAATAAAACATTGCTACTGTTAGCAACAAGGATTTAATTACTACCCGCTCTAAACATCAGCTGCATTCGTTTGAACACTCAATTTACAAAAGCGATCGATGCAGGCCCTTTGTATTGAGATATAGCTTATATTAATCAGCTCAACACTGAACAGTGTTAACTCTGTGTCGGTATTTAAACAAGTGGTTACAATATGAGACACCACTTGTAATATATAGCGAATCAACTCTGTGTGATTATATGCTGCATATTAACCCCATTAATCATAATGTAACAACATTAAACTATTGGTGAAGGTGGGTAGTGTAAACACCGGTAAAATTCACAGGTTGTCATTAGGACCGGGTCTATTCGCAGCGTGCTGCATAACATGAGAACCTCTAGTTAGAATAGGTATCAGATATACCCAACTGGCTGAGCTAATAGAACTATAGCTAGGTGTTAGGAGTAATAAGAGCTTGGACACGCTAAACGTTCCCCATTAGGCGCTTCCTAAAACACAGGAGCTCACTGGGCTCCTCACCAATTCCCTAACATGTTTCGCCGTTTGTCGGCTTTGTCAAAGGGTGCGCGCGCGGCGCGCAAGGATGGGTTTATATGCCGTCAATACCGCCTCCTGGATGACGTCACGAAGTACTGTCTGTAAAAAATGCTGGGTCTTAAGCGGTGTCAGATGTGCTTCAACATACTATGGGATGTTTTCCACATGGGGATCTGTATTAATTCTATAAAGGTACTTTGTCTTAGAATGAATGAATTATAAAAATTGATAGGAGTGTGTGTTTAATAAAGATGATTACGTGACATAATTCTGGTGATAAACTTATAAAAAAAATGAGTGGCATTTTTTTTTTTTTACTATGCAGATGACGGTAAAAAAGAGAAGCTCTGGAGAGCAGAAGTGTCTTGCTGAAGCTCCTGCAAATAAAAGTTATCAAAGTGAACAAAAGTGAATATTAGGGCTAGCAAATACTACAGCTACATCAGGCAAGTGTTTGGGAGACCTTTAGAAGCTTTTCTGGGCAGATTTTCGGGGGAAAAAGCAGAATCGGAAGCAGGCTGGTTGGGAGAACCAGAGCGATTCTCAGGAAAGTCCGAGGCTTCGGCCTACATCGGAACTCGGCAACAGCAACAACAAGGCCACAATAGAGCAGCTTTGCACTAGCCAGCTGGGGAGCATCTAGGAAGAGCCCAGGAGGGCTAATTACAGCTTATCATCTAAATAAAAAGGGACACATTTTTGGAAGGCCACAGCCTGAAAAGAAAGGTGCAGAGGCAGAAGGTAATATGCTACAGCTTTCCTCTATATTCATAATATACTTTCCCACTAAACTTGGAGCATAAGGGATTGATGGTAATATATCTGCACGAGATTTATTAATTTATATAAGGTCCAGTGAACATAAAACAGCAAGAGTGTGGCCTGGAGATCACAGAGCCCCACGTGGGAACTACAACAGGCTTGTATGTCTAAATAACACAATTCAGGCTACATAACTTATATCTATGTAAATGTAGTATTCATCAAATAGGGGATTCATAAGTTTTAGGTTCTTTTCAATAAGAGTTGACATTTATAACATCTAAAAGTCTGCCTAACTTGACTGTGCAACTACAGGGGCGCTATCAGGACACGATTAGTAGACTAAATAAGCAGCTCTCAAAGGTCATATGACATTAGAACCTGAATTCCCTATCTAAAAAAAAATCAAGATGATGTTCATTATTTTTGCAATTCTGGAAATGTTTTAAATGCGGTAGTAATAAAGGTCGGCCTGGAACAACTAAGAACTGCGGTAATGAGATAATACCCTCAGAAATGCTGTAATAGAGCTGAGATATTGGAATTGTGACCCTTCTTTATTCTTATATAGCTGACTGGCTGAGAACACCTCATAAGAGAAAGACAGAAAACTGTTATAAATACTCTGTAAGGAGGGAATAACCATAAAACAAAATGAGAAGCAGAAACCAATCCATGAAAGAATGTCTCTCAAAATCACAAACAAAGTTAAAAACATTGGATAAAACTACTTGTTTGCCAAAACAACACACCCTGATAGAAACCTCAGAGGAGGAAAATGGACATCAGGGAGATATTCCAAATAATGAACTTCTGAATCAAATAAAATCTTTTTTTCACGAAGAGCTAAAAACTGCCCTATATGATCTCAAGCAGGACATTAGGGATATTGGAGGTAGAACAACAGAAATTGAAAACAAGCTAGAAGATATTTCAGAAGAAATTCCCCAAATTCAGCATACACTTTTAGACCACTCCATTTACATTAAAAAGCTTGAAGATCAAGTAGAAGATCTGGAGAACAGATCCAGACGCTCTAACCTTCGAATCAGAAACCTCCCGGAGGACTATAAAAACTTACAAGCTGATATAACTGAAATTTTTCACCAATTAATCCCAGATACGGAACCCAACATGCTGCTAATGGACAGAGTGCATAGAGCTTTGACCAAACCCTCCCAATCCAAGACAAGGGATATTATTGTCAAATTACACTATTTTCATATTAAAGAAATGATCCTACAAGCAGCCAGACAAGCTCGCACTATTACATATGAGGGGCACAATATCCAGATCTTTACTGATCTATCGCCAATAACACTGAGAAGACGAAGGGAGATGAGACCAGTGGTGACAGCTCTCTTAAGAGAAAATCTAAGGTATAGATGGAACTTTCCATTCAAACTGATTTTTACCCATAAAAACATCACACACTCCTGCTCAACGTTGGAAGAGGGACTAATGATTCTATCTAAACTGGAAATCCAAGTTGAAGAAGGAGAGTCCCAAGCCACACCAAAGCCTTTGAGAAAGCCTATACAGAAGGACTGGTCTGTAGTAAACAAAAGGGGAAAACCCCAAAAAATGAAGCCAAATTCGACCAGAGAAGAGGATGACGACAGCTCTCCAGAGGAACCATCTACAGTAACATGACATTCTCCTTGTTGGATGTTGAGACCCATACTACTGCAGGAAGAGTTGGACAATTAGGAGAACTGTCCTAAGGATCACAAGAAGATAAATATAAGAAGATTTAAACTCGTTATCACCTAGACTTTCATGTTGCTGATATGAGGAGGACTAAATCCAACGTTATATCATGAGAGTCCAGGGTTCATTTATACCCTTTCCTAGTTGCTATATATTAGCATTTCTCACTTCCTATCACACTTTATTACCTAATATTGCTTTTTCTTTGTCTTTCATATCTCAGCTTTTTGTTTTAGTATTGTTGATATCATTTGCTCATTATCTATCTTCATGAGATGAGATCAAAGAAATGTTGTCGAGAGTTCCAGAGTTGACCTAAGTTAATAGTACTTGTATTTTTACTGATGCGCAAGCACGCAGCAGGTTGTAAGTATTTATTTTGTTATTGTTTAAAGTTATGTACAGTCTCAAATGTTCAAATGTTAATGATGTATAAGACAGATCCACAAAGAAACATCTCTAGAAACAATTTGACTAACATAAGCATATACCCAGATAGAAACTATGCACATTAAACTTATATCTCATAATGTAAGGGGGTTAAACACCAACATAAAAAGGAAAAAAGCGATTGCAGAATATAAATCCCAAAATGCCCACATAATTATGATACAGGAGACACACTTTACTTCAGAATCTACACCCAAATATTGGGATAAGAACTACCCATTGCAATTCCATGCACTTAATAACAAGAAAAGGTGTGGGGTGTCCATTCTCCTTCATGCCTCCCTAAATTTTAAGAAAGAGGAAATTCTCAAAGACAAGGAAGGGAGATTTTTAGTTGTAAAAGGCTCAATCCACAATACCCCGGTAATTTTAATGAATGTATATGCACCTAATGACAATCAAGGGCCCTTTATATCTAGAATAAGCAGACTATTATCAAGCTGGAAAAAAAGTAAGATCATCATAGGGGGGGGACTTTAATTTGACATTAAATGATGATTTAGACAGAACCACACAAATAGCTGGCAAAAAAAGGCGATCAACCCCGGCACAGCAACTCCTAAAAGACCTACTCTTAGATTTTAACCTCATAGACAGCTGGAGAGCATTTAACAAAGGAGTTAGAGATTATACCTTTTATTCTACGGTTTATGGCACATATTCTAGAATAGACCTAATATTGGTTAGCCAGTTGCTCTTACCACTAATAACATCTGCTACCATACGCAATTGTGCATGGTCAGATCATGACATGGTGATAGTAGAGTTTGAAGGGATGATTAATCCACACAGAGCTAGGTCCTGGTCTCTGCACCCTAGTCTACTTCAAAATGACATACTACTGCAGAAGATACAAAAGCATATTAAAGACTTTGTAACTATAAATGAAGGGACCACGACAAATCCAAACTTTGTTTGGAGTGCACTTAAAGCCTCTTTGAGAGGGTTACTGATAGAAGAGTCAGGTAGACTTAGGAAAGCACACAACTCCAGAATAGATGAGCTTAGAAATGAAATTGATACCATAAGGGACCAGGTAGTAAAAAAGAAGCAAAATAAACTAGTAAAACTACTCAACAGCAAAAACGAGGAACTAAATCAACTTCTAGACAGGGAGGCGATCCAATCGATCAAAGTGGTAGACACTAGATATTATATATATGGAAACAAGCCAGATAGGATGCTAGCGAACAAACTAAAGGAAATGACTAGGGCCTCCACTATTCCACAAATTCAAAAGGCTAACGGCCAAGTCACTAATGACCCACTCCAAATAGCAAATACATTCGCTGAATTCTATAATAAACTTTACAATTTACCCATTACCAAATCAGGAATTAGCATAAGGAAAGAATTAGACAACTTCCTAGGAAATAGTAAATTACACACAGTAACAGAAGAAGAATTAGATTCCCTAAATGCCCCTGTCACGATACAAGAAGTTCTACTGGCCATTAAGGAATTAAAAAGAAATAAGGCACCGGGCCCGGATGGGTTTCCAGGCTCGTTCTATAAAGATTTGCAACTATCGGTGGCTCCCTTACTGGTGACTTTATATAATAATATTTTACAAGGCGTAGATATCCCCCCAGATCTGTTAACTGCAAGGGTGACAGCCATTCCGAAGCCTGGAAAGAACACACAATATTGTCAGAATTACCGGCCAATCTCATTAATTAATCAGGATTTGAAATTGTTCACTAAAATTCTTGCAAATAGATTAGCCCTGCCCATTAGAAAATTGATAGATACAGATCAAGTAGGCTTCATCTCACAGAGAGAAGCTCCAGATAACACACGAAAAGTGATTGACCTAATTAATTTCGCGACAGTGAAGAAAGTGCCTTCTCTGTTTCTAGCTTTGGACGCAGAGAAGGCATTTGACAGAGTCAATTGGGACTATATGTTTGCAGTCATTCATAAAATGGGAGTCAGGGGGCCCTTCATTAATGCTCTAAAAAGAATATATTCCACTCCTGATGCATTCATTAGGCTTTCAGGATATCAATCAACACGAATTCAAATTCGAAATGGCACAAGACAAGGGTGCCCTCTGTCTCCCTTGCTTTTCGCAATATGCATTGAGCCTTTAGCAGTGCTAATAAGAGATAACCCAGATATTGCAGGACTTAGGGTAGGAGATAGAGAATATAAAATATCCCTTTTTGCGGATGATGTCATCCTTGCAGTAACGAAGCCGCTTCTTTCCTTGCCAGTAATATATTCTATTATAAATAAATTTAGTCTATTATCGGGTTATAAAATTAATGAAAGTAAATGTGAAGCCCTTAGTACTCACCTCCCAAATACGACAAAGAAGTTATTAGAAATAAACTTTACGTTTAATTGGGTTAGATCATCCCTTAAATATCTAGGTGTTAATCTCACAAATGATATCAATAAACTATACAAAGAAAACTATACCCCTATGTTTTTACAGATTAGAGAACTTCTACTTAAATGGGCCAAATATAATATATCACTCTACGGGAGGATCATATCAGTCAAAATGACAATACTCCCTAAACTCTTATACTTATTCAGAACCCTCCCGATAACTATCCCAACTGCTGAGTTACATAACTTGCAAAAGGAAATTTTAAAGTACATCTGGCAGGGCAGGAGAGCAAGAATAAGCAAACAAAATCTGATGAGGCATAGGAGAAAAGGAGGGATTGGATTACCAAATCTAATTGCATACTACTATGCAGCCAGAATGGCACAGACCACACATTGGTATAGGATAGATCAAACACCCCAGTGGGTACAGTTAGAGAAAGACATCTTAGAGGTAGGAAGATTAGACACTATTCTCTGGGCGACGAAACAACATCGACCTTGGCATATTGAGGAATATGTCTCGATTAGACATACCACCTTTATCTGGGATAAACTAACCAAGACATACCCCATAATTAATGTTAGATCAAGACTGACACCATTAGCTCCAATCACTTCACTCATTAGCACACATATCCAAAAGAAATGGGAAAACAAGAGCCTTTATCGAATAGCGGACACACTCATAAGCAATAAAATACTGACCTTTTCCCAATACAAGGAATTAGGCACCCCAGAACAAAATGAATGGTATCATTACCTACAGCTCACATCTAGGGTACGAGAAATAATGGGATCAAATAAACCCCCATCTAACACCACATTAGAGACAATATGCCTGTCCAATACTCGTGGGAAGGTATTAATTGCACTATTATACCCATTATTTAGTGAGGGAATCAGCAAAGAGAAGAGTCATTTTATGACCAAATGGGAACAGGACTTAAACAGGACCTGGACATTAGAGACGTGGCTTTCAAACATTGATAGAGGCCTTTCATTCTCCCCAAATGCATTGCTAAAAGAAAACTATATCAAGGTTGTATATAAATGGTATATGTACCCCACAAGACTTACCAATGCTCAGATAGATAATCCCCATATGTGCTATAGGGGATGTAGAGAGACTGGTACATATTTACATATGTGGTGGCAGTGCGAGAAAGTTAAAAGAATATGGGACATGACATCAGCTTATTTAGGAAATATCCTTGAGACTGAGATTGATCTAACCCCAGAACAAGCCTTACTACACTTCCCTACAGAAGACATTAGTAAAAGACACCATAAATTAGTAGCAATGATTTGTACCATAGTAAGGATCTCTATAGCTAGATTTTGGAGGGGAGACCCCCCCACATTTGATTATATCGAGAAGAGAATCAACTATCACTACAATATGGCGAGTGCCTCAGCAGCCATACTGAACACTAGAAACAAATTTATCCAACAATGGGAACCATATATTATGCATATAGAAAAGGTAAATAGAGCTAGAACCTTAGCCACTTAGATAACATCAGAACCTAAGGTCTGTAAGGGAATATACCAGGGGAGGATGAGTTCCAGATCACTAAGATTATTAAAATTAAACAGATATAAATATATGGAGGAAGGGGAAAAAATTAGATTGTAAGATGGGAGGCTAGTCCAGAATGCTATCCGACAACCCCTGAGATTTGAAGGTTACAGTTTGGGGTAAGGAATCTAGAGAGAAAAAAGTAAAAGATTTAAATTGTACTAATTGAATATATAATGAGAGAAATAATTTGAAGACTGTATTGTTACTGTTTGATTGTTTATTTATTGATATTGATGATGTTACATGTACATTTTACATAATATGTGAAAAATCAATAAAAAGATTTCAACAAAAAAAAAAATGAGTGGCATGAACTAAAGTAACAAAATTCCTGCGGTATATTGAACTACTAGTGGGATAAAAAATTACTAAATAAAAAAGGGAGAGATTAAACGTGATCAGCAGTTTAAATAGAGTAGGTGATATTTATTGCGAAATTAAACGTGCATATATTATGAGTGCAGTGATTGTAATGAAAAAATGTATCAATATATACATGGAAAAATTGGTGACTCTGTATTAAGTGCGTTATTGACCTGACTAAACAACAGATAAATAATGTGGGGGTGAATAATAATTGTAGCAAAAATACGTGACTAGTCGTTAGGTTAAAGGGCCTCAACTTAAAAGAGGAAATCTGCCTGAATTAAAAAATGTGTAGGAGATTGGATTTTGCCAAAACGATCTACAATTTGATTTGTTTTCTTCATGAAGCTACATGTACTGCACGTACCACATTTGTAGGAACCATGTCTTAGTTGAGTTCTAGTTCTAGTGCCTTTCAAGTGGCTAGGGCTAATCATTTCTTTTAAGTTTGGTGCCCTGCGGTACCCTACTTGAATTTTATCTCCCACGATTTTACCTAGGGATTGGTCAGATTGTAAGATATGCCATGATTCTTTAAGAATGTTTATCACATCGGCTGTTCTTGTATTGTAGGTAGTGATGAATCTGACTGTTTCTTGTTCATTATTAGTTGAATGTTTAGGTTTCAATAATTCTTGTCTAGGGGTACACTTTGCTCGGTATTCTGCTTTCTTTATTGATCTCCTACTATAACCTCTTTGTAGGAGTCTGATTCTCAATTCCTTTGCTCTGGTTTCAAATTTCTCAATAGTTGAGCAGTTCCTCTTCATTCTAAGGAATTCTCCAATTGGAAGAGATTTCACCGTGTTTGGAGCATGTGCGCTGGTACTATGCAGTATACTGTTGGTAGCCGTTTTTTTTCCTAAATACATCTGTACTGAGTGTACCATCTGAGTTCTTAGTAATTGTCAGATCTAAAAACGATATTGAGTTTTTACTCGCTTCATGAGTTAGTTTTATATTGAGATCGTTTGAATTCAATTTCAGTAAAAATATATCGAGTTCATCCTTAGTGCCTTCCCATAGGAACAGCACGTCATCTATGTAACGTAGCCATAGAGGTATCTGATCAGTATATTTATCATTTGTGTCAGAAAAAACAACATGTTGCTCCCACCAGCCTAGGAAAAGGTTGGCGTAAGTTGGGGCGCAAGCAGTGCCCATGGCAGTTCCCCTTATTTGGAGATAGAACGCATGATCAAAAGTGAAAAAATTGTGGTTTAGAACAAAATTTAGAAGGTTTAGGATGAAGTCATTGTGTTCTATCTCTTCTTCTGAGCCCATTTCCAGAAAACTTCTAACTGCTCTGAGTCCCAAATGCTCGTATACAAGGACTCCACGTCTGCCGTTACTAGCCAGATGTCATTACTGACGTGAATGTTGTCTAATTGTTTTAGGACATCGGTAGTGTCCTTCACAAATGATGGCAGTTGTGTGAGATATTGCCTCAATCTGAAGTCAATAAATTGGCTCGCTTTTTCAGTCAAGCAATTAATCCCAGACACTATTGGGTGACCCGGTGGGTGGTGTGGGTCTTTGTGGATCTTTGGTATCAGATAAAATGTAGAGACAGTTGGATTTGTTACTTTCAAAAATTTGTACTCTTTTGGAGTTTACTTTTAACCTAGCGAACGAATAAAAGTTATATTTTAATGTGTATTCTTTCACATCTATCTTGACCCATTTGTGTCATATATTATTATATTTGACTGCAGTTTTCTGTGATTACTAATACTCCTTGGGTATAACCCACGTGTCAGAACTCAGGAGTGCTATCTGTGTATACTTATTGAGGAGGGCTCCCAACTCTCCTTAATTTCAGCAAATACAATTAGATTACACTAGCAGACTGATGTTTTACAGTCAAAAAAGTTTTTTTAAAAAAATTTTACACTACTGTTACAACAGATATGAGTGGTGGCACTTAGCAAGTGGGCCTGGCACACACGCTGGCAGGCAGGCAACTGCAGTTAGAATACACTAGCAGACTGATGTTTCACAGTATATAAAGTTATTTTTTACAAAATTTACACTACTGTTACAACAGATATGAGTGGTGGCACTAGTTGGAAAGTGGGCCTGGCACACACGCTGGCAGGCAGGCAACTGCAATTAGATTACACTAGCAGACTGATGTTTCACAGTCAAAAAAGTTTGTTTTTTTTAAATTTACACTACTGTTACAACAGACATCAGTGGTGGCACTTAGCAAGTGGGCCTGGCACACACGCTGGCAGGCAGGCAACTGCTATTAGATTACACTAGCAGACTGATATTTCACAGTATATAAAGTTTTTTTTTACAAAATTTACACTACTGTTACAACAGATATGAGTGGTGGCACTAGTTGGCAATTGGGCTTGGCACACACGCTGGCAGGCAACTGCTATTAGATTACACTAGCAGACTGATGTTTCACAGTCAAAAAAGTTTTTTTTTTTTAAATTTAAACTACTGTTACAACAGATATGAGTGGTGGCACTAGTTGGCAAGTGGGCCTGGCACACACGCTGGCAGACAGGCAGGCAACTGCAATTAGATTACACTAGCAGACTGATGTTTCACAGTCAAAAAAGTTTTTTTTTTAAAAATTTACACTACTGTTACAACAGATATCAGTGGTGGCACTTAGCAAGTGGGCCTGGCACACACGCTGGCAGGCAGGCAACTGCAATTAGATTACACTAGCAGACTGATGTTTCACAGTCAAAAAAGTTTTTTTTTTTTTTTAATTTACACTACTGTTACAACAGATATGAGTGGTGGCACTAGTTGGCAAGTGGGCCTGGCACACACGCTGGCAGGCAGGCAACTGCAATTAGATTACACTAGAAGACTGATATTTCACAGTCAAAAAGTTTTTTTTTTTTTAAATTTACACTACTGTTACAACAGATATGAGTGGTGGCACTAGTTGGCAAGTGGGCATGGCACACACGCTGGCAGGCAGGTAACTGCAATTAGATTACACTAGCAGACTGATGTTTCACAGTCAAAAAAGTTTTTTTTTTTTAAATTACACTACTGTTACAACAGATATGAGTGGTGGCACTAGTTGGCAAGTGGGCTTGGCACACACGCTGGCAGGCAGGCAACTGCAATTAGATTACACTAGCAGACTGATGTTTCACAGTCAAAAAAGTTTTGTTTTTTTTAATTTACACTACTGTTACAACAGATATGAGTGGTGGCACTAGTTGGCAAGTGGGCCTGGCACACACGCTGGCAGGCAGGCAACTACAATTAGATTACACTAGCAGACTGATGTTTCACAGTCAAAAAAGTTTTTTTTAAATAAATTTACACTACTGTTACAACAGATATGAGTGGTGGCACTAGTTGGCAAGTGGGCATGGCACACACGCTGGCAGGCAGGTAACTGCAATTAGATTACACTAGCAGACTGATGTTTCACAGTCAAAAAAGTTTTTCTTTTAAATTTACACTACTGTTACAACAGATATCAGTGGTGGCACTTAGCAAGTGGGCCTGGCACACACGCTGGCAGGCAGGCAACTGCAATTAGATTACACTAGCAGACTGATGTTTCACAGTCAAAAAAGTTTTTTTTTTTAATTTACACTACTGTTACAACAGATATGAGTGGTGGCACTAGTTGGCAAGTGGGCCTGGCACACACGCTGGCAGGCAGGCAACTACAATTAGATTACACTAGCAGACTGATGTTTCACAGTCAAAAAAGTTTTTTTTTACAAAATGTACACTACTTTTACAACAGATATGAGTGGTGGTACTAGTTGGCAAGTGGGCCTGGCACACACGCTGGCAGGCAGGCAACTGCAATTAGATTACACTAGCAGACTGATATTTCACAGTCAAAAAGTTTTTTTTTTTTTAAATTTACACTACTGTTACAACAGATATGAGTGGTGGCACTAGTTGGCAAGTGGGCATGGCACACACGCTGGCAGGCAGGTAACTGCAATTAGATTACACTAGCAGACTGATGTTTCACAGTCAAAAAAGTTTTTTTTTTTTAAATTACACTACTGTTACAACAGATATGAGTGGTGGCACTAGTTGGCAAGTGGGCTTGGCACACACGCTGGCAGGCAGGCAACTGCAATTAGATTACACTAGCAGACTGATGTTTCACAGTCAAAAAAGTTTTTTTTTTTTTAATTTACACTACTGTTACAACAGATATGAGTGGTGGCACTAGTTGGCAAGTGGGCCTGGCACACACGCTGGCAGTGGCAGACAGGCAACTGCAATTAGATTACACTAGCAGCCTGATGTTTCACAGTCAAAAAAGTTTTTTTAAAATAAATTTACACTACTGTTACAACAGATATGAGTGGTGGCACTAGTTGGCAAGTGGGCCTGGCACACACGCTGGCAGGCAGGCAACTGCTATTAGATTACACTAGCAGACTGATGTTTCACAGTCAAAAAAGTTTTTTTTTTTTTTATTTACACTACTGTTACAACAGATATGAGTGGTGGCACTAGTTGGCAAGTGGGCTTGGCACACACGCTGGCAGGCAACTGCAATTAGATTACACTAGCAGACTGATGTTTCACAGTCAAAAAAGTTTTGTTTTTTTTAATTTACACTACTGTTACAACAGATATGAGTGGTGGCACTAGTGGGCAAGTGGGCCTGGCACACACGCTGGCAGTGGCAGGCAGGCAACTGCAATTAGATTACACTAGCAGCCTGATGTTTCACAGTCAAAAAAGTTTTTTTTAAATAAATTTACACTACTGTTACAACAGATATGAGTGGTGGCACTAGTTGGCAAGTGGGCCTGGCACACACGCTGGCAGGCAACTGCTATTAGATTACACTAGCAGACTGATGTTTCACAGTCAAAAAAGTTTTTTTTTTTTTAAATTTACACTACTGCTACAACAGATATGAGTGGTGGCACTAGTTGGCAAGTGGGCTTGGCACACACGCTGGCAGGCAACTGTAATTAGATTACACTAGCAGACTGATGTTTCACAGTCAAAAAAGTTTTTTTTTTTTTAAATTTACACTACTGTTACAACAGATATCAGTGGTGGCACTTAGCAAGTGGGCCTGGCACACACGCTGGCAGGCAGGCAACTGCAATTAGATTACACTAGCAGACTGATGTTTCACAGTCAAAAAAGTTTTTTTTTTTTAAATTTACACTACTGTTACAACAGATATGAGTGGTGGCACTAGTTGGCAAGTGGGCCTGGCACACACGCTGGCAGGCAGGCAACTACAATTAGATTACACTAGCAGACTGATGTTTCACAGTCAAAAAAGTTTTTTTTACAAAATTTACACTACTGTTACAACAGATATGAGTGGTGGCACTAGTTGGCAAGTGGGCCTGGCACACACGCTGGCAGGCAGGCAGGCAACTGCAATTAGATTACACTAGCAGACTGATATTTCACAGTCAAAAAGTTTTTTTTTTAAAATTTACACTACTGTTACAACAGATATGAGTGGTGGCACTAGTTGGCAAGTGGGCCTGGCACACACGCTGGCAGGCAGGCAACTGCTATTAGATTACACTAGCAGACTGATGTTTCACAGTCAAAAAAGTTTTGTTTTTTTTAAATTACACTACTGATACAACAGATATGAGTGGTGGCACTAGTTGGCAAGTGGGCCTGGCACACACGCTGGCAGGCAGGCAACTGCTATTAGATTACACTAGCAGACTGATGTTTCACAGTCAAAAAAGTTTTTTTTTTTTTAATTTACACTACTGTTACAACAGATATGAGTAGTGGCACTAGTTGGCAAGTGGGCCTGGCACACATGCTGGCAGTGGCAGGCAGGAAACTGCAATTAGATTACACGAGCAGCCTGATGTTTCACAGTCAAAAAAGTTTTTTTTTTTTAAAAATTACACTACTGTTACAACAGATATGAGTGGTGGCACTAGTTGGCAAGTGGGCCTGGCACACACGCTGGCAGGCAGGCAGGCAACTGCTATTAGATTACACTAGCAGACTGATGTTTCACAGTCAAAAAAGTTTTTTTTACAAAATTTACACTACTATTACAACAGATATGAGTGGTGGCACTAGTTGGCAAGTGGGCCTGGCACACACGCTGGCAGGCAGGCAGGCAACTGCAATTAGATTACACTAATTGGAAAATTGCATGGAGGAGGGCGGCTTCCGGAAGAGGCGGAGCAAGCAGGACGCTTGCAGCTTCGCGCTTCTCCCCTGAGCTCGAACACCAGCTTCTCAGGTGCAGTAATCCTTGGCCGCTACACGCAGGCGACCCGGATAGCGAGCGGATTGCAGGAGCAGTCAGCGCCTGGAAGTCAGCCATAAGTGAGGCTTCTGAGACTGAAGCAACTTCATTGTTCCTTTCCATATGGGAAACAGAGTGCCTAAGCTAATAAGCAAGTGGGCAGAAGAGCCTTAACAGCAGTGTGCAGACTGTAGAGACAGCAGCCGGCCGGGAGCGAGGAAAAACAGTACCCTGCAAGTGTCGGCAGGGAGCGGATCCTGGAGCAGCGCTGCGGGCCGTGGTCAAAATTCCATCAAGTTTCCACCCCCCCCCTGGACGGTACTGTGGTGTTGCCGGGAGGTGTGCCTGACCTCACAAGGTGAGGGGATAGTTAACGGAGTTCCCTTTTGCAGTGGATACATACCGGATATTCAGCGGTCACTAAGGTACTGTGTAAAATTACTAAAGCTGAGTAAAAGCAAAGGGGCAGAGTGGAGGGGGGGGGGAGAGAAGAGTCGATACACGGCACCCCTAAAGTGAAGCCCTTACAAGGGAAGCGGGCTAGACAGGGGTATAGAGGAATAAAGGTTGAGAAAATTGCAGCCTGGGAAATTACCCTTTATCCGAGCAGCTGGGAAAGGTGTCTATCTGTTTAGCTTGTCTGTGGAGACAGAATTACAGAAGGAGAAAAAGAAAGCAATATCATTATAGGCATCAAACTGGTGGCGCTAAATATGTTATGATATACTCCCATAACCCTTACGGGTAGGAGTACAAAGTAGAGCTCCCATAACCTACGGGTAGGAGTCAAGAAGACAGAGAGACTTAAAATTTGATACCCTCCATTTTTGATATCAAGAGGAATATTATAAGTTAACAGTTTATCTGGACTGCCTGTGTCCCCTTTGATTGTTATAATAAAAAGAAGCAGGATCTGAGAAGTCACATGCCTCTGTAGAGTCAAGTGTGCTGGAAAATTATTTTCAGAGGGGACTAACTTGAAAAGGAAAGAAGAAAAGGGGGACTTTTTTGTATTTACTCTTGTTCTGTTTTTGGATTTTTGTTGTTTTTTTTTCTCTGCCTATTTTTTTTCTCCTTGGTTACTACCTGGCTACTACTGCTATTGTGATTGATATGCATAACCCCCACTGTCTATAAGGTCGTTGAAACCGACTCAGAAGGAAAGAGCTATTTTGGAATATAATAGCACTGAGTCTTGGAAGTAGTTTAAATGTATAATGACATATATATAGCTGACAGTAGATAATAACATATATGAGAGCTAGATATTTACGTATCTGTCTGATCACTACTCTCTGTAAATATTTCTGGGTCATTTTCTGTGTAAACCAAAGCCTGAATGGTGTTTGCTATTTTGACTAACTGTGGAAGCTTTCAATTGGTCAAAGATTACTTAGGTTAAAATACAGAGAGACCTATTGGGGAAGCATTCAATTTGTTAAAGTTTTAAAATACAGAGAGATCTACCTGTATAGTATTTGCATTAAAGTACCAAAGCTTAAGAGAGAAAAATGTAGAGAGGTGGAAGCGGTAGTAATAAAGGCTGCAGTACTTCAGATTGTGCAGATATATATATATACATATACTGGCTGGTAGGTATGATTGCATAAGCGTTACAATCTAGAAACACTGCAAAGAATTTTTGGTAAACTCGGTAGCCTAAACTACAGTTAGAGTATACACAACAAGGGGTTAAATTAAGATTACAGCACTCCTTATTTTGTTCTAAGTCTCGGAGATAGGCCGTAATCACCTGAATCTCACTTAGTGTCACTTAGTTCACCAAAGGTATACACACAAGAGATAAATAAGTCTTAAATATATTTGTAAGTGTTTGCTCTGTTAAAACAGAGCCATATTTTCACTTGGCACTTCACCCTTTTTTTTTTTTTTTTTTTTTTTTTTTTTTTTTCTCTCTCACATTATTTTTTGCAATTTCTGATTGTCACAACACTGGTTTGCACTTGCTCTCTCAAAAATTGATAAAACATTCTGATGGATAAATATATAGCGGCTTCTAAAGGGAGCTCTCCAGCTATGCCACCGAGACATAGAGATAAGAAGAATAACCCTAAAAATACGGAGTCAGGCGCCGATACATTGCAAATAGACACTGAGACCCAGCTACCTACAAACAATACAGCTGAGATAGTAGCACAAATTTCTAGAGTGTTCACGCTGCAGTTAGATGCCCTAAAAGTGGAGATTAAACATGATATCAACTCCTTATCGACCGAAGTTAGGCAGTTTACTACAAGAATAGAAGAGGTAGAAAATAGGGTTTCTGACCTAGAAGACAGAATGACCCAGATGGAGCAGACTAATTCAAGATTGCAGGTTAACTCAGATACTATGCAGAAAAAGGTAGAAGACTTAGAAGATAGGGCACAACGCAATAATATTAGAATCATTGGGGTCCCCGAGAATGCTGATTTTAAAGACTTAGTTTATTTTATTACTAATACACTTCCTAAAGCTTTGAACATGTATTCAGAATCCCAACCTCTACAAATTGAAAGAATACATAGAATGGGGATAAGCCATAGGAACCCAGATGGTACGCTACAACCGAGGCCTATAATTGTTAAGTTTTTAAAATTTACAGATAAAGTTAATATGATGAGGAATTATAGGAAAACATTTCCAGTTGTGATAGAACAAAATAAAATAATGTTATTCCAAGATTTCTCCGCAGAGACCTCGGCCAAAAGAAGAATAATGTCACCTTTCTGTTCACAGCTGATCAAAGCAAATTTCAACGTTAGACTAGTTTATCCGGCCAAGTTAATTATATTAACAGAAGGAGAGCCTAAGACTCTTGAAACCCCCCAGTAAGCGAGAGTATTTTGCAGAGAGAAAGGGATTAATTAATAACATAAGTAGATGCCATAGTGCACAACTTATGTTGCATTTTCTACCTTAGAAGAAGAGGATAGTTAAGTTTATGACAGGAATTTTCTATAATGGGGTGCGGTTCAATAATATACTGCTGAAGCAGTATTTTAATATCCATAAGATAAAAATAGGTTTAAGGAGAAATAGATTAAGGAAACATAGACTAAATATAAGGGGACTTGGAGGGCCACAGTTTACTTTCCTGCTGAGTTATTATACAAAGAGGGCAGTGAACTACACAAGTGGAAGTCTCCCTAGACAAATGTTATTTGAACAGCGGTTGCTGAAGTCTTGTTTTACTATATATAGGGGGTTCTATTCTAGTGGTTATATGAAATGTAATACTTCTGAATCTTTATGGGGTCGGGGAGGGGGGGGAAGGGAGGGTTTTTTTTTTTGGTTTTTTTTGTCTCTCTCTCTCTCTGTTTTCTCTCGCTGTTTTGCCAGGTAAAGTTACTGCATAATAATGAGTATTAATTTAACTTAATTAGAGTAAATGAATGAGAATTTAAAAATAGCCTCATGGAATGTGGGCGGAATATCATCCCCAATAAAACGAAAATCAATCATTAAACTACTAGGAACATACAAACCGCATATAGTGATGTTACAAGAGACACACCTGCCTGAGAAAGAAGCTATCAAATTAAAGATTAAATGGGTAGGTGAGGTAATTTCGTCTGACTATGATAACAGGAGAAACGGGGTGGTAATATTAATAAATAAACTACTACCATATAAAATAATTTAAAAAATAATAGATCCGTTAGGTAGATTCTTGATTGTCCATATTGAAATTGATAGAAAATTGTTTATTTTGTGTAATTTATATGGGCCGAACAAGGTAGATCGGCAATTTTGGGATACACTAGCAGGGAAACTAATGGTTTATAGAGACCAAGATCTGATTATAGGGGGGGATTTCAATTTGGTCTTCTCTCCTAATTTAGATAGGTTAAGTAGTAAATGTAGGGCTAGAAGAGATAGAGAAACACGAATTTTACATACATTTTGCCATAAAACTGGAACAAAAGACATTTGGAGGCTTCAAAATCCAGATAACAGAACCTTTACATGTATCTCTAAATCACATCAGACGTTCTCAAGGATTGATATGTTCCTAATAGCTGATATAATGACGGGAAAGAAAGTAAGGGCAGAAATAGGTGACATAAAGTTATCAGACCATGCTGTAATCCTATTAGATTTAGAATTAAAAACTTTTCAAAAACAAGCTAGCAATGACGTATTTTTTCCCAAATATTTAGCAAAAAATACTATTTTCCAGAATTGGCTGAAGAGCAGATGGCAAGAGTATGCATTGCATAATAGGGCATATGAAAATAAGTCCGAAATATTTTGGGAATGTGGTAAAGCGGTATTAAGAGGAGAGGTAAAGGCATATCTCTGTAAAAGCAAGAAAAAAAATAAACAACAGGAGGAACAGCTTTCCAATGCAGTAAGGAATAGTTTTAACGCATATATAGCCCATCCAAAGAGAGTGCTCTGGGAGAAATACATAAATTTAAAGACCCAGAGAGACCTACTCCTAAAGCAAAATATGATACAGGAAGAAATGCGCATAAAAGCATTATACGGTGGCTTTAGGGGAAGGTCAGCTAAATATTTAGCCTCTATAACCAAAAGTAGAGCCAAAAATAATATAGGGGCAATTAAACAAGGATCACGCAGAACCACTTCAAATAAAGAGATACAGAAGATTTTTGTAGAATTCTTTAAGAATATATATACAGCAAGGATAATCAATACAGAGGTTAAAAATAAATTCTGGGAGAAGGTAAAATTACCTAAATTATCACAGGACATAATGGAAAGTATTAATGCCCCAATTTCATTAATTGAAATCGAACAAGGCATAAGAAAGCTTAAAGGCAATAAAGCACCAGGGCCTGACAGACTACCGGCGGAATTTTATCAAATATTAGTAGAAGAAATAACCCCAGTCCTATATAATGTATATAATAGCTATTTTTTATATCAGAAGCAATGCTCTTCCGGCTTTGCCGCGTCCAACATTTCACTTATCCTTAAAAAAGATAAAGATCCAGAAAATCCAGCATCTTACCGTCCAATTTCATTATTGAACATAGATTATAAGTTATTGACTTCCATTATTGCTAACCGATTAAAACTCTATATATCAGATATCATTCATGACAACCAAACGGGTTTTATGCCTGGGAGAAATCCCGTTAAAAACATTCGGAAAACAATGTTGATAATAGAATATATGCAAAATAAAATCAAGAATGGTACAGGAGGTGGGATGTTGGACGCGGCAATCTTAGCTGTTGACGCTGAGAAAGCATTTGACTACATTAGCTGGGACCATTTATTCACAACTTTAGAAAAATTTGGATTCAAAGACAATATTATAAATGTAATAAAAATCTTATATAACAATCCGATGTCAGCGGTAGTAGTTAATGGATTAACATCTGAAAAGTTCAGGCTACAAAGAGGGACTCGTCAGGGTTGCCCCTTATCCCCTTTGCTATTTAATCTATCGATCGAACCTTTTGCAATTCGTTTAAGAGAATGCCTGTCAGGAATTCTTATTGGTGATCAAAAAATGGTGCTCTCTCTCTATGCAGATGACCTATTAGTATACCTAAGTAATATTGAAAAAACTCTACCATTATTATTGGAAGAAACGCAGTTATTTAGCGAGATATCAGGCTACACGATCAATTATGGGAAATCAGAATTGTTATGGCTAAAGAAGCCCCCGAAGTTGAAAGGGCCATTACCCTTTAAAGAAAAAACTCAGATTAAGTATTTAGGTATTATGCTGTCTAACTGTATGACGGAGTGCTATGAATTAAACTACCCTAGAGTATTTAGGGAATGTCAAAGAAAATTATTAATGTGGTCCAATCTCCCTATCCCTATAACAGCTAGAATAATGTTAATCAAATCTGTTGTATTTCCTAAAATTTTATATCTGTGTCAGAATATTCCTATATTACTATATAAAAAGGACATTAGAGATTTTAATAAACACTGTACACAATTTATATGGGCTGGGAAAAGGTCAAGGATCGGACTAGATAAATTACAACTTAATAAACTAGCGGCAGGGCTGGATTTTCCGAACTTAGAGATTTACAATTTAGTTACCACATTTAAATATGCAATGGACTGGATAACGTCCCAAGATTATGGGATAATCGGCAGTATAGAAAACTATATGGCTGAACCATTTAGGCTGGGAACACTTTTACACTGTCCTATAAATAGAATACCCAAGAAAATTGCAAAAATGACAATTTTCACTAATACTATAAAGGCGTGGCAACAGGTTTGTCTTAGAGTACAGGTTAACCCATACTGTACAAATTTGCTCAGCATTGGTGGTAATCCAGAATTCCAGCCGGGTCTGTCACAAATAGTATTCCATCGGTGGAAAAGGAAAGGTTTAATGTTTGCTAGACAACTACTGTCGGAAGACTTGTCAGTTAATTCATTTATAAATCTAGCTAGAACTTACGATCTGCCGAAGAAAGATTTTTTTGCTTTTTTACAAATACGCCACTTCATTAATAGTTTACAAATTAAATATAACCCCTAACTGGTCTATGGGGGTTTTAGATAATGTCATTAAGTTATATGAAAATGGCAAGACATCAATTTCAATAATTTACAATGTAATTAATTCATTTAACAATGAAGAGCATTTACAGGTGATAAAAGATAAATGGCATAGAGAGTTCCCAAATCTAACGACAAAAGAAATTGAGCAATCTTTGAAGTTAAACTACAAATATTGGGTCCCAACTAATTGGCGTGAATCACACTTGAAGCTGATTAGGAAAGTCTAAATAACCAATAGAAACTTATCTAGATGGTACGGGACTACTTTAATTTGCCCGAAGTGTAGTGCAGAGGAAGCAGATATCACTAATTATTTTTGGAGTTGCCCTAAAGTAAATCAACTATGGAGACAAATTAATTATTGGATTAAGAGGAAGCTCGATATAGAATTTGAGATTCAGATTTTTCATGTTTTTTTCCTAGTAAAATACTCAGATAGAGTTAAAGAGAATGATTTAATTAATACTATAATTTTTATAACTAGAAATCTAATTTTGAAGGACTGGAAAGGGGCGAAGGCTCCCAAATTGGTGGCATGTAAAAATGGAGTAGTTAAACAGTGCATGTTAGAACAATATGACTCACGAGAGTCATCTAGCCCGCTAGAAGAAATTTTTTTTAAGAAATGGAAAAAGTTAATCCTATCGTTACCTCTGAATATACAAATCCAACTGACAGCCCCTTTTAGGAATACAGAATATGTTATGATTAACATTATAGCAGGACTATTCCCTCAAAGTTGGGGTGGATGGTAGAAGAGTCAGAGAGAGAGAGAAAAGGAAGTGGAGGGTTTTTTTTTTTTTTTCTCTTCTCCCCTCTTCCCCCCCATCATAATAATTTATAATTAATATATTTGGATCCTTTTGTCTTATCTTTTTTCTGTATATATTAAATATAAGAAGAAGGTTATGTCTAAGACATTAGATGATAAGTTTATTGGTGTTTTTTGTTAGGGAAATTATGTTAACCTTCGTTATAAGAGTTAAATCTTGTACTACTTAGTTTGTAACTACAGATGGTACTATAAGAAGATTATTTGTAAACGTGAATAATGAAGAATGTATTTTTATTTTTGTAACTTTGAGAATTGGTATCAATAAAGCTTTTGAAAAAAAAAAAAAAAAAAAAAAGATTACACTAGCAGACTGATATTTCACAGTCAAAAATTTTTTTTTTTTAAATTTACACTACTGTTACAACAGATATGAAAGGTGGCACTAGTTGGCAAGTGGGCATGGCACACACGCTGGCAGGCAGGCAACTGCAATTAGATTACACTAGCAGACTGATGTTTCACAGTCAAAAAAGTTTTTTTTTTTAAAAATTACACTACTGTTACAACAGATATGAGTGGTGGCACTAGTTGGCAAGTGGGCCTGGCACACACGCTGGCAGGCAGGCAACTGCTATTAGATTACACTAGCAGACTGATGTTTCACAGTCAAAAAAGTTTTTTTTTTTTTAATTTACACTACTGTTACAACAGATATGAGTGGTGGCACTAGTTGGCAAGTGGGCCTGGCACACACGCTGGCAGGCAACTGCTATTAGATTACACTAGCAGACTGATGTTTCACAGTCAAAAAAGTTTTTTTTTTTTAAATTTACACTACTGTTACAACAGATATGAGTGGTGGCACTAGTTGGCAAGTGGGCCTGGCACACACGCTAGCAGGCAGGCAACTGCAATTAGATTACACTAGCAGACTGATGTTTCACAGTCAAAAAAGTTTTTTTTTTTAAATTTACACTACTGTTACAACAGATATGAGTGGTGGCATTTAGCAAGTGGGCCTGGCACACACACTGGCAGGCAGGCAACTGCAATTAGATTACACTAGCAGACTGATGTTTCACAGTCAAAAAAGTTTTTTTAAAAAAGATTTACACTACTGTTACAACAGATATTAGTGGTGGCACTAGTTGGCAAGTGGGCCTGGCACACACGCTGGCAGGCAGACAGGCAACTACAATTAGATTACACTAGCAGACTGATGTTTCACAGTCAAAAAAGTTTTTTTTTTACAAAATTTACACTACTGTTACAACAGATATGAGTGGTGGCACTTAGCAAGTGGGCCTGGCACACACACTGGCAGGCAGGCAACTGCAATTAGATTACACTAGCAGACTGATGTTTCACAGTCAAAAAAGTTTTTTTTTTTTAAATTTACACTACTGTTACAATAGATATGAGTGGTGGCACTAGTTGGCAAGTGGGCCTGGCACACACGCTGGCAGACAGGCAACTACAATTAGATTACACTAGCAGACTGATGTTTCACAGTCAAAAAAGTTTTTTTTTTTTAAATTTACACTACTGTTACAACAGATATGAGTGATGACACTAGTTGGCAAGTGAGCCTGGCACACACCCTGGCAGGCAGGCAACTGCTATTAGATTACACTAGCAGACTGATGTTTCACAGTCAAAAAAGTTTTTTTTTACAAAATTTACACTACTGTTACAACAGACATGAGTGGTGGCACTGCAGGCAGTCAACTGCAATTAGATTACACTAGCAGACTGATGTTTCACAGTCAAAAAAGTTTTTTTTTACAAAATTTACACTACTGTTACAACAGATATGAGTGGTAGCACTTAGCAAGTGGGCCTGGCACACACACTGGCAGGCAACTGCAATTAGATTACACTAGCAGACTGATGTTTCACAGTCAAAAAAGTTTTTTTTTTTAAAATTTACACTACTGTTACAACAGATATGAGTGGTGGCACTAGTTGGCAAGTGGGCCTGGCACACACGCTGGCAGACAGGCAACTACAATTAGATTACACTAGCAGACTGATGTTTCACAGTCAAAAAAGTATTTTTTTTTTAAAATTTACACTACTGTTACAACAGATATGAGTGGTGGCACTAGTTGGCAAGTGAGCCTGGCACACACCCTGGCAGGCAGGCAACTGCTATTAGATTACACTAGCAGACTGATGTTTCACAGTCAAAATTACACAGGCAAAAAAAAAAAAGATGTTCTAGCCCTAAAAAGGGCTTTTTGGGGTGCTATCCTTACAGCAGAGATCAGATGAGTCCTTCAGGACTGTAGTGGACACTGAATACACTAGCCTAGCTATCAATTTCCCTATAAAATCAGCAGCAGCTACACTGTCCATCCTCTCACTAAGACTGCAGGATCAGAATGAATCTAAAATGGCTGCTGTCCAGGAGCTGGGGGGGTCTGGGAGGGAGTGTCTGCTGCTGATTGGCTGAAATGTGTCTGCAGACTGTGAGATACAGGGTCAAAGTTTACTCAATGATGACGAATAGGGGCGGATCGAACATCGCATATGTTCGCCCGCCGTGGCGAACGCAAACAAGCTATGTTCGCCGGGAACTATTCGCCGGCGAACTATTCGCGACATCACTAATCCTGACCCCCCCTATACCGCCGCCACCTACATTAAACTTATTAACCCCTATCCTGCCCCCCCTACACCGTCGCCACTATATTAAAGTTATTAACCCCTAAACCTAAGTCTAACCCTAACACCCCCCTAACTTAAATATAATTTAAATACATATGAATAAAATTACTATTATTAACTAAATTATTCATATTTAAAACTAAATACTTACTTATAAAATAAACCCTAAGATAGCTACAATATAACTAATAGTTACATTGTAGCTATTTTAGGATTTATTTTTATTTTACAGGCAACTTTGTATTTATTTTAACTAGGTAGAATAGTTATTAAATAGTTATTAACTATTTAATAACTACCTAGCTAAAATAAATACAAAATTACCTGTAAAATAAATCCTAACCTAAGTTACAATTACACCTAACACTACACTACAATTAAATAAATTAAATTAATTACCTACAATTAAATAAAATTAACTAAAGTACAAAAAACCCCCACTAAATTACAGAAAATAAAAAATAAATTACAAGAATTTTAAACTAATTACACCTAATCTAAGCCCCCTAATAAAATAAAAAAGCCCCCCAAAATAATAAAATTCCCTACCCTATACTAAATTACAAATAGCCCTTAACCCTTTCATGACATAGGCAATTGTTCAAGTTCTGAACGTAAACAAAACCTTGAATTTCAGCTATATGTCTATTCAACCATAATTTACCCCTTTCACATTAAGTGCAAAAAAAATCGAAGTAAGTGTGAGAAATTAAGAAATTTAAGCTTTCCAAATGATTTTATTGTGAATATCATCATCCTGATATATGTTACTGCAATAAAACACCCATACTTGTGTTTAGCGATGTCCCATGAGAATAACGATATCCCCCATGTACAGGTTTTCTGAGATTTCTGGAATTTACAAGGCCCAACATAGGGCCTACCCATTTACAAAGAAATCTGGCACATTCATTTTCTGGGCTTAAGTTGTCTTTCATACATTATAGCAGCCCAGGAATGAAAATTACCCCATTATGGCATACCATTTACAAAAGTAGACACCTCAGGGTATTTCAAAAGGGCCATGTCATGTCTTTTTGTGAAGCCCCTTAGTCACAACACCTGGCCAAATGTAGTGGTCATTTTTGTTGTATGCGTTTTTTACACAAACACTGCACTTTGGCTGTTTCTGTCATCAAGCTTTTATGTTTTACTGCTATAAAACACACATATTTGTATTTGTCAATGTCCTACGAGTGCAACAGTACCCCTCATGTACAGGTTTTATGGGGTTTACAGAAGTTACAGGGCCAAATATGGGGTCTGTCCATTTCAGTCTTTATGCATGGAAAATTGGCACCTTAATTTTCTGTGCCTATGTCCTCTTTGAGACATTATAGCAGCCCAGGAATGAAAATTACCCCATCATGGCATACCATTTTCAAAAGAAGACACCCCAGGGTATTACAAAAGGGCCATGTCACATCTTTTTGTGACGCCCCTTAGGCATAACATCTGGCCAAATGTAGTGCTCATTTTTTTTTAATGCGTTTTTTGCACAAACACTGCACTTTGGCTGTTTCTGTCATCAAGCTTTTATGTTTTACTGCTATAAAACACACATATAAGTGTTTGTCAATGTCCTACAAGTACAACAGTACCCCCCATGTACAGGTTTTATGGGGTTTAC
The DNA here is from genome assembly GCF_027579735.1 of Bombina bombina. NCBI lineage: Eukaryota > Metazoa > Chordata > Amphibia > Anura > Bombinatoridae > Bombina > Bombina bombina. The sequence goes on along the minus strand of NC_069504.1, from coordinate 857,327,137 downwards.
AGAAGTTACAGGGCCAAATATTGGGTCTGCTCATTTACATGAAAATTTGGCACATTCATCTTCTGGGCCTATGTCCATTTTGAGACATTATAGAAGCCCAGGAATGAAAATAACCCCATCATGGCATACCATTTACAAAAGTAGACAACCCAGTTTATTCCAAAAGGGCCATGTCACATATTTTTGTGAAGCACCTTAGTCACAACACTTGGCCAAATGTAGTGGTCATTTTTGTTGTATGCGTTTTTTACACAAACACTGCACTTTGGCTGTTTCTGTCATCAAGCTTTTATGTTTTACTGCTATAAAACACACATATTTGTGTTTGTCAAGGTCCTACGAGTAAAACAGTACCCCCCCCATGTACAGGTTTTATGGGATTTACAGAAGTTACAGGGCCAAATATGGGGTCTGCCCATTTCAGTCTTTATGCATGGAAATTTGGCACCTTAATTTTCTGTGCCTATGTCCTCTTTGAGACATTATAGCAGCCCAGGAATGAAAATTACCCCATCATGGCATACCATTTTCAAAAGAAGACACCCCAGGGTATTCCAAAAGGGCCATGTCACATCTTTTTGTGAAGCCCCTTAGGCATAACATCTGGCCAAATGTAGTGCTCATTTTTTTTTTATGCGTTTTTTGCACAAACACTGCACTTTTGCTGTTTCTGTCATCAAGCTTTTATGTTTTACTGCTATAAAACACACATATAAGTGTTTGTCAATGTCCTACAAGTATAACAGTACCCCCCATGTACAGGTTTTATGGGGTTTACAGAAGTTACAGGGCCAAATATGGGGTCTGCCCATTTACATGAAAATTTGGCACATTCATCTTCTGGGCCTATGTCCATTTTGAGACATTATAGAAGCCCAGGAATGAAAATAACCCCATCATGGCATACTATTTACAAAAGTAGACAACCCAGGTTATTCCAAAAGGGCCATGTCACATATTTTTGTGAAGCACCTTAGTCACAACACTTGGCCAAATGTAGTGGTCATTTTTGTTGTATGCATTTTTTACACAAACACTGAACTTTGGCTGTTTCTGTCATCAAGCTTTTATGTTTTACTGCTATAAAACACACATATTTGTGTTTGTCAAGGTCCTAAGAGTAAAACAGTACCCCCCCCCCATGTACAGGTTTTATGGGGTTTACAGAAGTTACAGGGCCAAATATGGGGTCTGCCCATTTCAGTCTTTATGCATGGAAATTTGGCACCTTAATTTTCTGTGCCTATGTCCTCTTTGAGACATTATAGCAGCCCAGGAATGAAAATTACCACATCATGGCATACCATTTTCAAAAGAAGACACCCTAGGGTATTCCAAAAGGGCCATGTCACATCTTTTTGTGAAGCTGCTTAGTCACAACACCTGGCCAAATGTAGTGGTTATTTTTTTTTTATGCGTTTTTTACACAAACACTGCACTTTGGCTGTTTCTGTCATCAACCTTTTATGTTTTGCTGCTATAAAACACACATATTAGTGTTTTTCATGGTCCTACGAGTAAAACAGTACCCCCATGTACAGGTTTTATGGGGTTTACAGAAGTTACAGGGCCAAATATGGGGTCTGCCCATTTCAGTCTTTATGCATGAAAATTTGACACCTTAATTTTCTGTGCCTATGTCCTCTTTGAGACATTATAGCAGCCCAGGAATGAAAATGACCCCATCATGCCATACCATTTTCAAAAGAAGACACCCTAGGGTATTCCAAAAGGGCCATGTCACATCTTTTTGTGAAGCCCCTTAGGCATAACATCTGGCCAAATGTAGTGCTAATTTTTTATGCGTTTTTTGCACAAACACTGCACTTTGGCTGTTTGTGTCATCAACCTTTTATGTTTTGCTGCTATAAAACACACATATGTGTGTTTGTCAATGTCCTAAGAGTAAAAAAGTACCCCCCATGTGAAGGTTTTATGGGGTTTATAGACGTTACAGGGCCAAATATGGGATCTGCCCATTTACATGGAAAATTGGCACATTCATTATCTGGGCCTTTGTCCTCTTTGAGACATTATAGCAGCCCAGGAATGAAAATAACCCCATCATGGCATACCATTTACAAAAGTAGACAACCCAGGTTATTCCAAAAGGGCCATGTCACATATTTTTGTGAAGCACCTTAGTCACAACACTTGGCCAAATGTAGTGGTCATTTTTGTTGTATGCGTTTTTTACACAAACACTGCACTTTGGCTGTTTCTGTCATCAAGCTTTTATGTTTTACTGCTATAAAACACACATATTTGTGTTTGTCAAGGTCCTACGAGTAAAACAGTACCCCCCCCCCCCATGTACAGGTTTTATGGGGTTTACAGAAGTTACAGGGCCAAATATGGGGTCTGCCCATTTCAGTCTTTATGCATGGAAATTTGGCACCTTAATTTTCTGTGCCTATGTCCTCTTTGAGACATTATAGCAGCCCAGGAATGAAAATTACCCCATCATGGCATACCATTTTCAAAAGAAGACACCCTAGGGTATTCCAAAAGGGCCATGTCACATCTTTTTGTGAAGCCGCTTAGTCACAACACCTGGCCAAATGTAGTGGTCATTTTTTTTGTATGCATTTTTTACACAAACACTGCACTTTGGCTGTTTCTGTCATCAACCTTTTATGTTTTGCTGCTATAAAACACACATATTAGTGTTTTTCATGGTCCTACGAGTAAAACAGTACCCCCCATGTACAGGTTTTATGGGGTTTACAGAAGTTACAGGGCCAAATATGGGGTCTGCCCATTTCAGTCTTTATGCATGAAAATTTGACACCTTAATTTTCTGTGCCTATGTCCTCTTTGAGACATTATAGCAGCCCAGGAATGAAAATGACCCCATCATGCCATACCATTTTCAAAAGAAGATACCCTAGGGTATTCCAAAAGGGCCATGTCACATCTTTTTGTGAGGCCCCTTAGGCATAACATCTGGCCAAATGTAGTGCTAATTTTTTATGCGTTTTTTGCACAAACACTGCACTTTGGCTGTTTGTGTCATCAACCTTTTATGTTTTGCTGCTATAAAACACACATATGTGTGTTTGTCAATGTCCTAAGAGTAAAAAAGTACCCCTCATGTGCAGGTTTTATGGGGTTTATAGAAGTTACAGGGCCAAATATGGGATCTGCCCATTTACATGGAAAATTGGCACATTCATTTTCTGGGCCTTTGTCCTCTTTGAGACATTATAGCAGCCCAGGAATGAAAATTACCCCATCATGGCATACCATTTATAAAAGTAGACAACCCAGGGTATTGAAAAAGGACTATGTTTAGTCTTTGTTTGTAGCCACTTAGTCACAACATCTGGCCAAATGTAATGTTCATATTTTAGTTTTAGTTTATCACAAAAACACTGCCTTTTTGCTGTTTATATCATCCTTTTATGTTTTACTGCTATAATACACCCATCGTTGTGTTCAGCGATGTCCTATGAGTACAAAAATACCCCCTATGCACAGGTTTTATGTGGTTTCAGGAAGTTACAGCGCCCAATATAGGGTCTGCCAATTTGCATGGAAATTTGGCACATTGATTTTCTGGACCTATGTTGCCTTTGAGACAGTATAGCAGCACAGGAATGAAAATTACCCCACCATGGCATACCATTTGCAAAAGTAGACAACCCAGGGTATTGAAAAAGGACTATGTTTAGTCTTTTTTTGTAGCCACTTAGTCATATTTTTTTATTTGCTTTTTTCACACAAACACTGCCTTTTTTCTATTTAGATCATCATCCTTATATTTTTTACTGCTATAATACACCCATATTTGTGTTCAGTGATCTCCCATGAGTACAACAATACCCCCTATGCACAGGTTTTATGGGGTTTTAGGAAGTTACAGGGCCCAATATAGGGTCTGCATAGAAATGTGGCACATTGATTTTCTGGACCTATGTTGCCTTTGAGACAGTATGGCAGCCCAGGAATGAAAATTACCCCCCTCATGACATACCATTTGCAAAAGTGGATAACACAGGATATTCTAAAAGGAGTATTTTAGTTGTTTTGTATAACTTATAATGGCCTTAGAGTGGATGGGTTTAACATATAAAGGGACAGGACAAGGTCAGGGGATTTATGAAGTTAGGAATACAGAATAATAAAATAAAATAAATTAGGAACACGTACAGGTTGCTTTCAATTTAAAAGTTTAACTCTGTGTGATATATTCGAAAGCAATTAGTGATACAGAGGCCAGGTTGAGAGGGGCAGTCAGGGCAATGGTAACTAGAATCCCTCCTCCCTCCTTTTTTATAGCAGACTCTGCATCTTTTCTGGGGTGTTAATTTGCAGGCAGTGGGGGGGATCCTAGTGGGAAAATGCCTGGCACAGAGTCGCTCGACATTTTCAGATTGAACAGTGGGAGGATTAGGGGTCTGGTTAAACAAAATATCAGATGTTACATTTAACACAAATTCCAAAAAACTATAAGGTTTCCTTGTGCCTGATTTTTGGTACAGCACATATGCATTATATACTGCAATCTGCATAATATAAAAAGCTACTTTTTTGTACCAAGTTCTAGTTTTTCTTTGAATTAGATATGGCTGCATTCACCGGTCAGCTAAATCTACCCCCCCCCCCCATGTTTTTGTTGTACTCCACAATGCACTTTGGCTTTAGGATCTGTGCAGATCTTCCCTTCACAGACACTGGCACTGTAGCTTCATCATGCATTGTGGAGAGCATGTACACATCTTTTTTATCAGTGTACCAAAGGGCCAGTAGCTCATTGTGGCGTAAAGCTGACGTTGTGCCCCTACTTTTTTTTCCATATGTCAGCTTCTGGGGGAAACCTTTTCGAGCCACAAATGGTACCCTTTATTTAGCAGGGGTAGTAGGAGATCCCACACAATTTTCCCACTTGTGCCAACTGAATCTGGGCAGCCAGGTGGATCCAAGTGGCTATCTTTTCCCTGGTAGATGCGAAATGCCCAGGTATACCCAGTACTGCATTCACAGAGCTTATAAAATTTTACCCCATAGCGGGACCTCTTGGATGGTATATATTGCTTAAAAGCAATCTCCCCTTAACTTTCATGAGGGGCTCATCAATGCAAATGTCCTGCTCAGGGATGTAAACTTCTTTAAATTTTTGGGACAGGTGGCTTATCAGGGGCCTTAGTTTATATAACCTGTCATGCAGGGGGTCATTTCTGGGGGGGGGGGGGGGCACTTGGTATTATCATTAAAATGGAGAAACCGCAGCAATTGTTCATATCTGTCCCTCTTCATAACCCCTGGAAAAAGAGGGGTAGCCAAGATGGGGTTCTGGCTCCAGTATGAACGAATGCTGGGTTTCTTCACAATCCCCATTATTAATGTCAGGGCCCAAAACTTTTTAATCTATGGTATGTCAGTGGGGTGCCAGGTATTTTTTCTGACATACAGAGATTGGGGATTTTTGGACAGATACTGTCTGGCATATAAATGTGTTTGAGCAACTATATGCTCAAACATGGCATCTGTCAGAATCAGTGACATATAGTTTATTGGCTCACATACTGGAACATCACTTGTGATGCCAGGAGTCTCAGTAAATTATGGCATTTCTGGGGCAGTAAAAGTTGGGGGTTCCGGGTTTCTAAAATCAATGCCATACCTGTACTGGATTATTCAAAAGGATGGCATATGTGGTGTTTCCTGCTGTTGTTTCTGTTGAGGGTCCTGGACCCTCATCTAAAAAGGCTGAAGGAGAACGAAGTGTACTGGTTGTCCAAGCATCTTTTTCCATCTCCCGGTTCCTAAAAATTATCTCCGGGTTCCTAAAATGGATGCCATACCTGTACTGGATTGTTCAAAAGGATGGCATATGTGGTGTTTCCTGCTGTTGTTTGTGTTGAGGGTCCGGGACCCTCTTATAAAAAGGATGAAGGAGAACGAAGTGTACTGGGTGTCCAATCATGTTTTTTTTTCAATTTCCCGGTTCCTAAAAATTATCTCCGGGTTTCTAAAATCAATGCCATACCTGTACTGGATTATTCAAAAGGATGGCATATGTGGTGTTTCCTGCTGTTGTTTCTGTTGAGGGTCCAGGACCCTCGTCTAAAAAGGCTGAAGGAGAACGAAGTGTACTGGTTGTCCAAGCATCTTTTTCCATCTCCCGGTTCCTAAAAATTATCTCCGGGTTCCTAAAATGGATGCCATACCTGTACTGTATTGTTCAAAAGGATGGCATATGTGGTGTTTCCTGCTGTTGTGCCTGTTGAGGGTCCTGGACCCTCGTCTAAAAAGGCTGAAGGAGAACGAAGTGTACTGGTCGTCCAAGCATCTTTTTCCATCTCCCGGTTCCTAAAAATTATCTCTGGGTTCCTAAAATGGATGCCATACCTGTACTACTGGATTATTCAAAAGGATGGCATATGTGGTGTTTCTTGCAGTTGTTTCTGTTGAGGGTCCTGGACCCTCATCTAAAAAGGCTGAAGGAGAACGAAGTGTACTGGTTGTCCAAGCATCTTTTTCCATCTCCTGGTTCCTAAAAATTATCTCCGGGTTCCTAAAATGGATGCCATACCTGTACTGGATTGTTCAAAAGGATGGCATATGTGGTGTTTCCTGCTGTTGTTTGTGTTGAGGGTCCGGGACCCTCGTATAAAAAGGCTGAAGGAGAACGAAGTGTACTGGGTGTCCAATCATGTTTTTTGTTCAATTTCCCGGTTCCTAAAAATTATCTCCGGGTTTCTAAAATCAATGCCATACCTGTACTGGATTATTCAAAAGGATGGCATATGTGGTGTTTCCTGCTGTTGTTTCTGTTGAGGGTCCTGGACCCTCGTCTAAAAAGGCTGAAGGAGAACGAAGTGTACTGGTTGTCCAAGCATCTTTTTCCATCTCCCGGTTCCTAAAAATTATCTCCGGGTTCCTAAAATGAATGCCATACCTTTACTGGATTGTACAAAAGGATGGCATATGTGGTGTTTCCTGCGATTGTTTGTGTTGAAGGTCTGGGACCCTCTTATAAAAAGGATGAAGGAGAACGAAGTGTACTGGGTGTCCAATCATGTTTTTTTTTTTCAATTTCCCGGTTCCTAAAAATTATCTCCGGGTTTCTAAAATCAATGCCATACCTGTACTGGATTATTCAAAAGGATGGCATATGTGGTGTTTCCTGCTGTTGTTTCTGTTGAGGGTCCAGGACCCTCGTCTAAAAAGGCTGAAGGAGAACGAAGTGTACTGGTCGTCCAAGCATCTTTTTCCATCTCCTGGTTCCTAAAAATTATCTCTGGGTTCCTAAAATGGATGCCATACCTGTACTCTATTGTGCAAAAGGATGGCATATGTGGTGTTTCCTGCTGTTGTGTCTGTTGAGGGTCCTGGACCCTCGTCTAAAAAGGCTGAAGGAGAACGAAGTGTACTGGTCGTCCAAGCATCTCCCGGTTCCTAAAAATTATCTCTGGGTTCCTAAAATGGATGCCATACCTGTACTACTGGATTATTCAAAAGGATGGCATATGTGGTGTTTCCTGCAGTTATTTCTGTTGAGGGTCCGGGACCCTCGTATAAAAAGGCTGAAGGAGAACGAAGTGTACTGGGTGTCCAATCATGTTTTTTGTTCAATTTCCCGGTTCCTATAAATTATCTCCAGATTCCAAAAATCAATGCCATACCTGTACTGGATTGTTCAAAAGGATGGCATATGTGGTGTTTCATGCTGTTGTGCCTGTTGAGGGTCCTGGACCCTCGTCTAAAAAGGCTGAAGGAGAACGAAGTGTACTGGTTGTCCAAGCATCTTTTTCCATCTCCCGGTTCCTAAAAATTATCTCCGGGTTCCTAAAATGGATGCCATACCTGTACTGGATTGTTCAAAAGGATGGCATATGTGGTGTTTCCTGCTGTTGTTTGTGTTGAGGGTCTGGGACCCTCTTATAAAAAGGATGAAGGAGAACGAAGTGTACTGGGTGTCCAATCATGTTTTTTTTCAATTTCCCGGTTCCTAAAAATTATCTCCGGGTTTCTAAAATCAATGCCATACCTGTACTGGATTATTCAAAAGGATGGCATATTTGGTGTTTCCTGCTGTTGTTTCTGTTGAGGGTCCTGGACCCTTGTCTAAAAAGGCTGAAGCAGAACGAAGTGTACTGGTTGTCCAAGCATCTTTTTCCATCTCCCGGTTCCTAAAAATTATCTCCGGGTTTCTAAAATAAATGCCATACCTGTACTGGATTATTCAAAAGGATGGCATATGTGGTGTTTCCTGCTGTTGTTTCTGTTGAGGGTCCTGGACCCTCGTCTGAAAAGGCTGAAGGAGAACGAAGTTTACTGGTCGTCCAAGCATCTTTTTACATCTCCCGGTTCCTAAAAATTATCTCCGGGTTCCTAAAATGGATGCCATACCTGTACTACTGGATTATTCAAAAGGATGGCATATGTGGTGTTTCCTGCAGTTGTTTCTGTTGAGGGTCCGGGACCCTCGTATAAAAAGGCTGAAGGAGAACGAAGTGTACTGGGTGTCCAATCATGTTTTTTGTTCAATTTCCCAATTCCTAAAAATTATTGTTTCATGCTGTTGTTTGTGTTGAGGGTCTGGGACCTTCTTATAAAAAGGATGAAGGAGAACGAAGTGTAATGGGTGTCCATCCAATCATGTTTTTTTTTCAATTTCCCGATTCCTAAAAATTATCTCCGGGTTTCTAAAATCAATGCCATACCTGTACTGGATTATTCAAAAGGATGGCATATGTGGTTTTTCCTGCTGTTGTTTCTGTTGAGGGTCCTGGACCCTCGTCTAAAAAGGCTGAAGGAGAACGAAGTGTACTGGTTGTCCAAGCATCTTTTTCCATCTCCCGGTTCCTAAAAATTATCTCCGGGTTCCTAAAATGGATGCCATACCTGTACTGGATTGTTCAAAAGGATGGCATATGTGGTGTTTCCTGCTGCTGTTTGTGTTGAGGGTCCGGGACCCTCTTATAAAAAGGATGAAGGAGAACGAAGTGTACTGGGTATCCAATCATGTTGTTTTTTCAATTTCCCGGTCCTAAAAATTATCTCCGGGTTTCTAAAATCAATGACATACCTGTACTAGATTATTCAAAAGGATGGCATATGTGGTGTTTCCTGCTGTTGTTTCTGTTGAGGGTCCTGGACCCTCGTCTAAAAAGGCTGAAGGAGAACGAAGTGTACTGGTTGTCCAAGCATCTTTTTCCATCTCCCGGTTCCTAAAAATTATCTCCGGGTTCCTAAAATGGATGCCATACCTGTACTCTATTGTGCAAAAGGATGGCATATGTGGTGTTTCCTGCTGTTGTGCCTGTTGAGGGTCCTGGACCCTCGTCTAAAAAGGCTGAAGGAGAACGAAGTGTACTGGTCGTACAAGCATCTTTTTCCCTCTCCCGGTTCCTAAAAATTATCTCTGGGTTCCTAAAATGGATGCCATACCTGTACTACTGGATTATTCAAAAGGATGGCAAATGTGGTGTTTCCTGCAGTTGTTTCTTTTGAGGGTCCGGGACCCTTGTAGAAAAAGGCTGAAGGAGAACTAAGTGTACTTGGTGTCCAATCATGTTTTTTGTTCAATTTCCCGGTTCCTATAAATTATCTCCAGATTCCTAAAATCAATGCCATACCTTTACTGGATTGTTCAAAAGGATGGCATATGTGGTGTTTCATGCTGTTGTGCCTGTTGAGGGTATTGGACCCTCGTCTAAAAAGGCTGAAGGAGAACGAAGTGTACTGGTTGTCCAAGCATCTTTTTCCATCTCCCGGTTCCTAAAAATTATTCCTGGTTCCTAAAATGGATGCCATACCTGTACTGGATTGTTAAAAAGGATGGCATATGTGGTGTTTCCTGCTGTTGTTTCTGTTGAGGGTCTGGGACCCTCGTATAAAAAGGCTGAAGGAGAACGAAATGTACTGGGTGTCCAATCATGTTTTTTGTTCAATTTTCCAGTTCCTATAAATTATCTCCGGGTTCCTAAAATCAATGCCATACCTGTACTGGATTGTTCAAAAGGATGGCATATGTGGTGTTTCATGCTTTTGTGCCTGTTGAGGGTCCTGGACCCTCGTCTAAAAAGGCTGAAGGAGAACGACGTTTACTGGTCATCCAAGCATCTTTTTCCATTTACCGGTTCCTAAAAATTATCCCCGGGTTCCTAAAATGGATGCCATACCTGTACTGGATTATTCAAAAGGATAGCATATGTGGTGTTTCCTGCTGTTGTTTCTGTTGAGGGTCCGGGACCCTCGTATAAAAAGGCTGAAGGAGAACGAAGTGTACTGGGTGTCCAATCATGTTTTTTGTTCAATTTCCCGGGTCCTAAAAATTATCCCTGGGTTTCTAAAATCTATGCCATACCTGTACTGGATTATTCAAAAGGATGGCATATGTGGTGTTTCCTGCTGTTGTTTTTGTTGAGGGTCCGGGACCCTCGTATAAAAAGGCTGAAGGAGAATGAAGTGTACTGGGTGTCCAATCATGTTTTTTGCTCAATTTCCCGGTTCCTAAAAATGATCCCTGGGTTTCTAAAATCAATGCCATACCTGTAATGGATTATTCAAAAGGATCGCATATCTGGTGTTTCCTGCTGTTGTTTATGTTGAGGGTCCAGAACCCTCGTTTAAAAAGGCTGAAGGAGAACGAAGTGTACTGGGTGTCCAATCATCTTTTTTGTTCAATTTCCCAGTTCCTAAAAATTATCTCCGGGTCTCTGAAATCAATGCCATACCTGTACTGGATTATTCAAAAGAATGGCATATGTGGTGTTTCCTGCAGTTGTTTCTGTTGAGGGTCCGGGACCCTCATCTAAAAAGGCTGAAGGAGAATGAAGTGTACTGGGTGTGCAATCATGTTTTTTGTTGAATTTCCCCGTTCCTAAAAATGATCCATGGGTTTCTAAAATCGATGCCATACCTGTACTGGATTATTCAAAAGGATGGCATATGTGGTGTTTCCTGCTGCTGTTTCTGTGGAGGGTCTGGGACCCTCGTTTAAAAAGGCTGAAGGAGAACGAAGTGTACTGGGTGTCCAATCATATTTTTTGTTCAATTTCCCGGGTCCTAAAAATTATCTCCCGGTTTCTAAAATCGATGCCATACCTGTACTCTATTGTTCAAAAGGATGGCATATGTGCTGTTTCCTGCTGTTGTTTCTGTTGAGGGTCCTGGACCCTCGTCTACAAAGGCCCGCAGGAGAACTACCTTACTGGGTGTACTGTCCAAGCATCTTTTTCCATCTCCTGATTCCTAAAAATTATCTCCGGGTTCCTAAATTCGATGTCATACCTGTACTGGATTATTCAAAAGGATGGGATATGTGGTGGTTCATGCTGTTGTTTCTGTTGATGGTCCGGGACCCTCGTATAAAAAGGCTGAAGGAGAACGACCTGTACTGTGTGTCCAATCATGTTTTTGCATCTCCCGGATGTAGCGTTACTCCACTAGGGGGTCTCCCTTCCTCTGTCCAAACCCAGCGGTGGCCACCGTATAGTGGGACCAGAGATATAGTTGCTGAGACCGGGGTCAAGCCAGCGCGTGTATCTCCCGCAGCTGGGCTGGTCTCAGTGGACTCCCATTCAGGTTGCATCCTCTCTGCACTGCAGCTCTTTCTTTGCAGGTATTGTCCCCTCTGCCTGTCTGATTCTATGCAGGTTTCTTATAGGCATGAATTGATCGCTCTGCCTTGCTGCTCCTTTCAGGCAGGCCAGCTCTTTGCATACAGGCCCACAGACTCTGTAACAGATCCCTCTTTTAGGGAGAGGTGCAGCCATAATGCAGGGTCATAACCTCTGCAACTGGTATACTTGATTGTGCAAAAGGAAGTTACCTTACCATGGTACCCTGACCGCACATCTTGTTGTTATATTTGGTGAGGGTAATCAGGCAGGTCATATAGACCTCCCCCGATAGGAGGAGTAAAAGGGATTAAAGTGCTAAGAATAGTACTAAAATAAACACAACCTAGTTACGATAGGTCCCAGACCGCATGTCTTGTTGTTATATTTGGTGAGGGTAATCAGGCAGGCCGTATAGACCTCCCCCCATAGGGTGAGTAACAGGTATTAAACTAATAAGAACTGTACTACTTAACACAACCTAGTTTCCATGGGTCCCAGAACGCATGTCTTGTTGTTATATTTGGTGAGGGTAATCAGGCAGGCCGTATAGACCTCCCCCGATAGGGTGAGTAACAGGTATTAAACTAATAAGAATAGTACTACTTAACAAAACCTAGTTACCATGGGTCCCAGACAGCATGTCTTGTTGTTATATTTGGTGAGGGTAATCAGGCAGGCCGTATAGACCTCCACCGATAGGTGGAGTAAAAGGGATTAAAGTGCTAAGAATAGTACTAATATAAACACAACCTAGTTACCATGGGTCCCAGACCGCATGTCTTGTTAACACAACCTTACCATGGCTCCCAGATCGCATGTCTTATTGTTATATTTTGTGAGGGTAATCAGGCAGGCCATATAGACCTCCCCCGATAGGGGGAGGAACAGGGATTAAAGTGCTAAGAATAGAACTAGTTAACACAACCTTACCATGGCTCCCAGACCGCATGTCTTATTGTTATATTTTGTGAGGGTAATCAGGCAGGCCGTATAGACCTCCCCCGATAGAGAGAGGAACAGGGATTAAAGTGCTAAGAATAGTACTAGTTAACAGTACACAACCTTACCATGGCTCCCAGACCGCATGTCTTATTGTTATATTTTGTGAGGGTAATCAGGCAGGCCATATATACCTCCCCCGATAGGGGGAGAAACAGGGATTAAAGTGCTAAGAATAGTACTAGTTAACACAACCTTACCATGGCTCCCAGACCGTCTTATTGTTATATTTTGTGAGGGTAATCAGGCAGGCCGTATAGACCTCCCCCGATAGGGGGAGTAAAAGGGATTAAAGTGCTAAGAATAGTACTAATATTAACACAACCTAGTTACCATGGGTCCCAGACCGCATGTCTTGTTGTTATATTTGGTGAGGGTAATCAGGCAGGCCGTATAGACCTCCCCAGATAGGGTGAGTAACAGGTACTAAAATAATAAGAACAGTACTACTTAACACAACCTAGTTACCATGGGTCCCAGACCGCATGTCTTGTTGTTATATTTGGTGAGTGTAATCAGGCAGGCCGTATAGACCTCCCCCGATAGGGTGAGTTACAGGGATTAAAGTGCTAAGAATAGTACTACTTAACACAACCTAGTTACCATGGGTCCCAGACCGCATGTCTTGTTGTTGTATTTGGTGAGTGTAATCAGGAAGGCCGTATAGACCTCCCCCGATGGGGTGAGTAACAGGTATTAAACTAATAAGAACTGTAATACTTAACACAACCTAGTTACCATGGGTCCCAGACCGCATGTCTTGTTGTTATATTTGGTGAGGGTAATCAGGCAGGCCGTATAGACCTCCCCCGATAGGGGGAGTTACAGGGATTAAAGTGCTAAGAATAGTACTACTTAACACAACTAGTTACCATGGGTCCCAGACTGCATGTGTCAGGGTTCCTGCCTTCTACTCCTCCTGTTAGTTACAGCCCTTCTGCCTGATTGGCTGAATTTCCTTTAAGACAGGTGTTCACCAATTAACCTGTGCTTAGTATTGTTGTTCATTCACCTGAGCTAGCAAAGCAAGCCCTCTCGCATGCTGCTTTTTGCTTTCATAACGAAGCTTTCTCCAATCAAGCTTGCTACTTCTACACTCCAAGCAGTTTCTCTCCTACAACCCGTTTCTTGGACTTCACCTAATTCCACATAACTCTCTACTCAGTGGGGTAATGTACTACAACTTGATACAGCACTTTGCAAAGTTTACCTTTTGTTGCAGCTCCTCTCTTTACACTTCATTCAAGCTGCCTGTCAGTTTCACACAGCTCCGCTGCTGCGTGACGTCATTTCCGGTCTCTCCGGCATCAGCTCCACTTCATTTACAGGAGCTCTGGAACAACACGCCTGATGCAGCCCCTCTGATTTTCACAGGTACCTCCGCATTTCATAGCAAGTCTATCTGTAAATATGCTTTATGTATGAACTGCCTAAAAGGTTATAACACCTGCTACTCACAATCCTGAACTCTGCATATATAAGGACTTTGCTGTGCAGCATCATTTTATTACTGACTTGAATTGCTGTATGTATGAACTGCCTAAAAGGTTATAACACCTGTTACTCATAATCCTGAACTCTGCTTATATAAGGACTTTGCTGTGCAGCATCATTTTATTTCTGATTTGATTTGCTGTGTGTATGTTTGTGTTGGAGACTTTGGCCTTGATTTATTACCACCTGGCATTTTCTCCTCTTTTCCACAATTACCCTAACTCTCCTACAGCACATTCTGTGAGAGGTTACCACTTATTCTTAAATCCTGAGTATAACCATTTGTCTGTATGAATCCTTTCCACTCATAAAGGGTTCAAGCATTCAGGTGTGACATATCAACATTTTTCCTAGGATCTGCAGTTGTGTTCCAAAGCCATACCTGGTTGATTCATTATATAATACTAAGCCTTACAGATGGAACCAGCAGACCTACGCCAGATTGTGTATAACTTAACACAAAAAGTTGATCAATTGGCCCAAGGGTTACATGATCTGCAAATTGAAAATGCTTCTTTAAGGAACATTATAAAAGAGTCTATAGCACTAAAAGCTAATCAGACTGAAGGGATATTGGAGCCACAGATATCCCTCCCAGATTTGTTGTCTGGTAACCGAAAAAATTACAGGCAGTTTAAAAATGCCTGCTACCTTCTTTTTACCATGAGACCCAAAACGTACCCCACTGAGAGAGTGAAGGTCATGACAACAATCTCATTTCTCAGGGGGGACCCGAGAACCTGGGCTGATAAATTCCTAGAGACCCAGGATCCTATATTGGGCTCGTTAGAGGATTTCATTGCCGCTATGGATGAAATGTTCCAGGACACAGATATACAGCTTACTGCTGAAACTTGTTTGAGGAATCTCAAACAGGGAAAGAGACCAGTCGAAGAGTACATCACGGACTTTAAGCAGTTCGCCACTGATTCCCTATGGAATCCTGTTGCTCTCAGAAACCAATTCCGTCTGGGACTTTCTGAGCAGTTAAAAGATGAATTTGCCCTAATTGAATTGCCAAAAACACTTGACCTTTTCATGAAAACGGCTACGCAAATTGATCGTCGCTTACACGAAAGAAAGGCGGAGAAGTATGCCACCGATTCCAAACCTAAGTCCACTTATGTATCCACAAACCCCTCCTCCACTACAAGTTCTAAGCTACAAGTTGAGCCTATGGAGATAGGTTTTCTGAGAGGACCTCTTTCTCAGGAGGAAAAACAACGCAGAAGGCTTAAAAACCTTTGTATGTACTGTGCAAGCTCCACGCATAGTGTTCAGGAATGCTCACTTCTGTCCAAAAACAAGAAAAGTAAGTCCAATTATCTGTTATCTTCCTTACAAGAAGTTGTAAAACCTTCTTACTGCACTTTATCTCTCTTCCTACAGCTGGAACAAAGCCTTCTGAAGATTGATGATGCCATTATAGATTCAGGGGCTTCTGCAAATTATATGGATCATGTTTTCTGTGAAAAGAACAAAATCCCTCTGATCCAAAAGAAGACTCCTATACCCATTAAAGTTATAGATGGCTCCCTTATGTTTTCTGGTCCCATAACACATGAGACTGTTCCTTTGCTAATTAACATTTCTGGTCATATAGAAAAATTGTCCTTTGATGTATTACCCTCTCCACATTTTTCTTTGGTTTTGGGTTTGAAATGGCTGCAACTCCATAACCCAACTATTCTTTGGTTCCCCTTCCAAATAAAGTTTGATTCCGTTTATTGCAAAGACACATGTTTCCCTGTTTCCTTTGTGTTACATTCTACCTGTCATACTGATAGTTTACCTGTACAGTACCAAGATTTTAGTGATGTCTTCAGTAAGACTGAGGCAGAAAACCTGCCCCCTCATAGGGCTTATGATTGCCCTATCGACCTACAACCAGGCGCTCGGATTCCTTATGGACACCTCTATCCCCTAAGTAATCCCGAACTAGAGTTCCTCAAACTATACTTAGAAGAAAACCTTAAGAAAGGCTTTATCAGGCCCTCCTCATCCCCAGCAGGGGCAGGGTTCTTCTTCGTGCGTAATAAAGACTCTACTCTTAGACCGATTATTGACTACCGTGAACTTAATAAGTGCACTATCAAAAATCGCTATCCTCTTCCTTTAATTCCAGAGATGATTGAAAGACTTTCTGAGGCGACGATTTTTACCAAACTTGATTTAAGAGGGCCATATAATCTCATCAGTATCAAACAGGGGCATGAGTGGCTGACGGCATTCAGGACCAGATATGGTCTATTTGAATACCTCGTAATGCCGTTCGGTCTCTGCAATGCCCCTGCCACCTTTCAATTCTTCATCAATGATGTGTTCCGTGATCTGCTGGATGTGTGTCTAGTAATTTATCTTGACGATATTCTTATATACTCAAAGACTTCACAAGAACATGTGAAACACGTCCGTCAAGTCCTCTCCAGACTCAGAGCACACAAACTCTACGCAAAACTTGAGAAATGTAATTTCCATACAAACCAGGTTTCCTTTTTGGGCTATGAAATTTTTCCTTCTGGAATTCAAATGCAAAAAGAAAAGGTGGATGCTGTTGTCATTTGGCCAAAACCTACTTCCAGAAAAGAGTTACAGCGCTTCCTAGGTTTCTCCAATTACTATAGGAAGTTTATCAAAGACTTCTCCAAGATCGTAAAACCTTTGACAGTCCTAACAGGTTCTTCAACATCATTCTCCTGGGGATCTGAAGCCGATACAGCCTTTCAATACCTTAAATCCCGGTTCACTACAGCACCAATATTACAATTTCCCAATCCTCTCTATCAATATACTTTGGAGGTGGATTCCTCCGATTTTGCTATTGGAGCTGTGCTTTCCCAACAGAAAAGTTTGTCACAACCATTACATCCTATATCTTATTTCTCTAAAGTTATGTCTCCTGCAGAAAGGAATTATGCCATTGGTGACAAGGAATTACTAGCCATTCGCCGCTCTCTAGAACATTGGAGACATCTCCTGGAAGGCACCACCATACCGATTAACATATACACGGATCACAAAAACCTTCAATATCTGCAATCCAATAAAACCCTCTCAGCCAGACAAGTTCGTTGGAGCCTGTATTTCGACCGTTTCAACTTCAACATTATCTACAGACCAGCGCACAAAAATGCTAAAGCTGATGCGTTATCCCGTTTACCTGACAAACCAAACGACCCCCCTTTGAGAAAGGAGATTGTTCCCCCTGAATGTTTTATTGGACTCACTTCTACTATGCTCACTGAACTAAAAAATTACTGCAAAGAACAACCAATACCACCTCTACCTAATCTCCTAAAATCCTCTGGAATTTACTACCATGGCGAGAAGGTTTTTCTACCTCCTCAGATGAGATCCCCCCTGATTAAGTCTTGTCATGACTCACCCTTAGCTGGTCACCCAGGGCTACGTCGGACTTTGGATCTAATCAGTAGAACCTTCTGGTGGCCAGACATGAAGGCCAATGTATACGACTACATAACCACTTGTAGAACTTGTGCTACCTGTAAACCAGAACGGAAACCACCCTTTGGCTTGCTCATGCCTTTACCAGTCACTACTAAACCTTGGCATCACGTCTCCATGGACTTTATAGTTGACTTACCCCCATCTAATTCTCAAACTACTATTCTGGTTGTTATCGATCTTTTCACGAAGATGGCCCACTTTGTTCCGTTCCACAAACTTCCTACCTCTTCGGAAACGGCTACTCTCTTTATTGATCACATCATCAAATTACATGGCATTCCCCCAATTCTGACAACGGACAGAGGCACTCAATTCACTTCGAAGTTTTGGTCTAAACTCTGTGAGTTAACTCAGATCGACCACCGGTACACTACTGCTTTTCACCCCCAAACGAATGGGCAAGCGGAGAGGTTGAACCAGTGGCTCGAGCACTACTTGAGATGTTACTGCTCTTACCATCAGAATGACTGGGTCAAGTTCCTCTCCATGGCTGAGTTTGCTTACAATAACTCAATCAATTCCTCTACCAAAATGACTCCATTTTTTGCTAACTACGCCTATCACCCTGATTTTACCCTTTCTTCTCTTGGTTCTCTGGATTCTCCTCTACTCGATGAGTTGCACGATTCTCTCCAACACAATTTCAATATGATCCAGCAGAACATCCTCAAAGCTCAAAAATCTCAGAAACATTACTACGATCTCAGAAGACGGAGACCTCCTCAGTACTCCATAGGAGATCTTGTATGGCTGTCCACGAAGAATCTGAGACTACAAATTCCCTCCAAGAAGATGGCCAGTCTTTTCATTGGGCCTTTTCCTGTTCAAAAGGTCATTAACGACAATGCTATGAGACTGCAACTCCCGTCTACTCTCAAGATTCACCCAACGTTTCACGTGTCATTGTTGAAGCCCTACATCCGCACACAGAACGACAAAGTCTTACTGCCGCCTGTTCCTGCTTCTCTAGCGGATGATGAATATGAGGTTGAATCCATTATAGACTCCAGATATTCGAATGGAGTTTTGCAGTATCTAGTCAGATGGAAGAACTACTCTTCTGATGAGGATACATGGGAACCACTTTCCAATCTGAACTCCCCCCGACTTCTGTCTTTGTTTCATCGACGCCATCCTGATCGTCCAGGACCTGTCGCTGTGGGACAGCTTCCTTGATGAGGGGGTACTGTCAGGGTTCCTGCCTTCTACTCCTCCTGTTAGTTACAGCCCTTCTGCCTGATTGGCTGAATTTCCTTTAAGACAGGTGTTCACCAATTAACCTGTGCTTAGTATTGTTGTTCATTCACCTGAGCTAGCAAAGCAAGCCCTCTCGCATGCTGCTTTTTGCTTTCATAATGAAGCTTTCTCCAATCAAGCTTGCTACTTCTACACTCCAAGCAGTTTCTCTCCTACAACCCGTTTCTTGGACTTCACCTAATTCCACATAACTCTCTACTCAGTGGGGTAACGTACTACAACTTGATACAGCACTTTGCAAAGTTTACCTTTTGTTGCAGCTCCTCTCTTTACACTTCATTCAAGCTGCCTGTCAGTTTCACACAGCTCCGCTGCTGCGTGACGTCATTTCCGGTCTCTCCGGCATCAGCTCCACTTCATTTACAGGAGCTCTGGAACAACACGCCTGATGCAGCCCCTCTGATTTTCACAGGTACCTCCGCATTTCATAGCAAGTCTATCTGTAAATATGCTTTATGTATGAACTGCCTAAAAGGTTATAACACCTGCTACTCACAATCCTGAACTCTGCATATATAAGGACTTTGCTGTGCAGCATCATTTTATTACTGACTTGAATTGCTGTATGTATGAACTGCCTAAAAGGTTATAACACCTGTTACTCATAATCCTGAACTCTGCTTATATAAGGACTTTGCTGTGCAGCATCATTTTATTTCTGATTTGATTTGCTGTGTGTATGTTTGTGTTGGAGACTTTGGCCTTGATTTATTACCACCTGGCATTTTCTCCTCTTTTCCACAATTACCCTAACTCTCCTACAGCACATTCTGTGAGAGGTTACCACTTATTCTTAAATCCTGAGTATAACCATTTGTCTGTATGAATCCTTTCCACTCATAAAGGGTTCAAGCATTCAGGTGTGACATATCAACATTTTTCCTAGGATCTGCAGTTGTGTTCCAAAGCCATACCTGGTTGATTCATTATATAATACTAAGCCTTACAGATGGAACCAGCAGACCTACGCCAGATTGTGTATAACTTAACACAAAAAGTTGATCAATTGGCCCAAGGGTTACATGATCTGCAAATTGAAAATGCTTCTTTAAGGAACATTATAAAAGAGTCTATAGCACTAAAAGCTAATCAGACTGAAGGGATATTGGAGCCACAGATATCCCTCCCAGATTTGTTCTCTGGTAACCGAAAAAATTACAGGCAGTTTAAAAATGCCTGCTACCTTCTTTTTACCATGAGACCCAAAACGTACCCCACTGAGAGAGTGAAGGTCATGACAACAATCTCATTTCTCAGGGGGGACCCGAGAACCTGGGCTGATAAATTCCTAGAGACCCAGGATCCTATATTGGGCTTGTTAGAGGATTTCATTGCCGCTATGGATGAAATGTTCCAGGACACAGATATACAGCTTACTGCTGAAACTTGTTTGAGGAATCTCAAACAGGGAAAGAGACCAGTCGAAGAGTACATCACGGACTTTAAGCAGTTCGCCACTGATTCCCTATGGAATCCTGTTGCTCTCAGAAACCAATTCCGTCTGGGACTTTCTGAGCAGTTAAAAGATGAATTTGCCCGAATTGAATTGCCAAAAACACTTGACCTTTTCATGAAAACGGCTACGCAAATTGATCGTCGCTTACACGAAAGAAAGGCGGAGAAGTATGCCACCGATTCCAAACCTAAGTCCACTTATGTATCCACAAACCCCTCCTCCACTACAAGTTCTAAGCTACAAGTTGAGGCTATGGAGATAGGTTTTCTGAGAGGACCTCTTTCTCAGGAGGAAAAACAACGCAGAAGGCTTAAAAACCTTTGTATGTACTGTGCAAGCTCCACGCATAGTGTTCAGGAATGCTCACTTCTGTCCAAAAACAAGAAAAGTAAGTCCAATTATCTGTTATCTTCCTTACAAGAAGTTGTAAAACCTTCTTACTGCACTTTATCTCTCTTCCTACAGCTGGAACAAAGCCTTCTGAAGATTGATGATGCCATTATAGATTCAGGGGCTTCTGCAAATTATATGGATCATGTTTTCTGTGAAAAGAACAAAATCCCTCTGATCCAAAAGAAGACTCCTATACCCATTAAAGTTATAGATGGCTCCCTTATGTTTTCTGGTCCCATAACACATGAGACTGTTCCTTTGCTAATTAACATTTCTGGTCATATAGAAAAATTGTCCTTTGATGTATTACCCTCTCCACATTTTTCTTTGGTTTTGGGTTTGAAATGGATGCAACTCCATAACCCAACTATTCTTTGGTTCCCCTTCCAAATAAAGTTTGATTCCGTTTATTGCAAAGACACATGTTTCCCTGTTTCCTTTGTGTTACATTCTACCTGTCATACTGATAGTTTACCTGTACAGTACCAAGATTTTAGTGATGTCTTCAGTAAGACTGAGGCAGAAAACCTGCCCCCTCACA
The DNA here is from genome assembly GCF_027579735.1 of Bombina bombina. Classification (NCBI taxonomy): domain Eukaryota; kingdom Metazoa; phylum Chordata; class Amphibia; order Anura; family Bombinatoridae; genus Bombina; species Bombina bombina. The sequence goes on along the minus strand of NC_069504.1, from coordinate 857,305,953 downwards.
GGGCTTATGATTGCCCTATCGACCTACAACCAGGCGCTCGGATTCCTTATGGACACCTCTATCCCCTAAGTAATCCCGAACTAGAGTTCCTCAAACTATACTTAGAAGAAAACCTTAAGAAAGGCTTTATCAGGCCCTCCTCATCCCCAGCAGGGGCAGGGTTCTTCTTCGTGCGTAATAAAGACTCTACTCTTAGACCGATTATTGACTACCGTGAACTTAATAAGTGCACTATCAAAAATCGCTATCCTCTTCCTTTAATTCCAGAGATGATTGAAAGACTTTCTGAGGCGACGATTTTTACCAAACTTGATTTAAGAGGGCCATATAATCTCATCAGTATCAAACAGGGGCATGAGTGGCTGACGGCATTCAGGACCAGATATGGTCTATTTGAATACCTCGTAATGCCGTTCGGTCTCTGCAATGCCCCTGCCACCTTTCAATTCTTCATCAATGATGTGTTCCGTGATCTGCTGGATGTGTGTCTAGTAATTTATCTTGACGATATTCTTATATACTCAAAGACTTCACAAGAACATGTGAAACACGTCCGTCAAGTCCTCTCCAGACTCAGAGCACACAAACTCTACGCAAAACTTGAGAAATGTAATTTCCATACAAACCAGGTTTCCTTTTTGGGCTATGAAATTTCTCCTTCTGGAATTCAAATGCAAAAAGAAAAGGTGGATGCTGTTGTCCTTTGGCCAAAACCTACTTCCAGAAAAGAGTTACAGCGCTTCCTAGGTTTCTCCAATTACTATAGGAAGTTTATCAAAGACTTCTCCAAGATCGTAAAACCTTTGACAGTCCTAACAGGTTCTTCAACATCATTCTCCTGGGGATCTGAAGCCGATACAGCCTTTCAATACCTTAAATCCCGGTTCACTACAGCACCAATATTACAATTTCCCAATCCTCTCTATCAATATACTTTGGAGGTGGATTCCTCCGATTTTGCTATTGGAGCTGTGCTTTCCCAACAGAAAAGTTTGTCACAACCATTACATCCTATATCTTATTTCTCTAAAGTTATGTCTCCTGCAGAAAGGAATTATGCCATTGGTGACAAGGAATTACTAGCCATTCGCCGCTCTCTAGAACATTGGAGACATCTCCTGGAAGGCACCACCATACCGATTAACATATACACGGATCACAAAAACCTTCAATATCTGCAATCCAATAAAACCCTCTCAGCCAGACAAGTTCGTTGGAGCCTGTATTTCGACCGTTTCAACTTCAACATTATCTACAGACCAGCGCACAAAAATGCTAAAGCTGATGCGTTATCCCGTTTACCTGACAAACCAAACGACCCCCCTTTGAGAAAGGAGATTGTTCCCCCTGAATGTTTTATTGGACTCACTTCTACTATGCTCACTGAACTAAAAAATTACTGCAAAGAACAACCAATACCACCTCTACCTAATCTCCTAAAATCCTCTGGAATTTACTACCATGGCGAGAAGGTTTTTCTACCTCCTCAGATGAGATCCCCCCTGATTAAGTCTTGTCATGACTCACCCTTAGCTGGTCACCCAGGGCTACGTCGGACTTTGGATCTAATCAGTAGAACCTTCTGGTGGCCAGACATGAAGGCCAATGTATACGACTACATAACCACTTGTAGAACTTGTGCTACCTGTAAACCAGAACGGAAACCACCCTTTGGCTTGCTCATGCCTTTACCAGTCCCTACTAAACCTTGGCATCACGTCTCCATGGACTTTATAGTTGACTTACCCCCATCTAATTCTCAAACTACTATTCTGGTTGTTATCGATCTTTTCACGAAGATGGCCCACTTTGTTCCGTTCCACAAACTTCCTACCTCTTCGGAAACGGCTACTCTCTTTATTGATCACATCATCAAATTACATGGCATTCCCCCAATTCTGACAACGGACAGAGGCACTCAATTCACTTCGAAGTTTTGGTCTAAACTCTGTGAGTTAACTCAGATCGACCACTGGTACACTACTGCTTTTCACCCCCAAACGAATGGGCAAGCGGAGAGGTTGAACCAGTGGCTCGAGCACTACTTGAGATGTTACTGCTCTTACCATCAGAATGACTGGGTCAAGTTCCTCTCCATGGCTGAGTTTGCTTACAATAACTCAATCAATTCCTCTACCAAAATGACTCCATTTTTTGCTAACTACGCCTATCACCCTGATTTTACCCTTTCTTCTCTTGGTTCTCTGGATTCTCCTCTACTCGATGAGTTGCACGATTCTCTCCAACACAATTTCAATATGATCCAGCAGAACATCCTCAAAGCTCAAAAATCTCAGAAACATTACTACGATCTCAGAAGACGGAGACCTCTTCAGTACTCCATAGGAGATCTTGTATGGCTGTCCACGAAGAATCTGAGACTACAAATTCCCTCCAAGAAGATGGCCAGTCTTTTCATTGGGCCTTTTCCTGTTCAAAAGGTCATTAACGACAATGCTATGAGACTGCAACACCCGTCTACTCTCAAGATTCACCCAACGTTTCACGTGTCATTGTTGAAGCCCTACATCCGCACACGGAACGATCAAGTCTTACTGCCGCCTGTTCCTGCTTCTCTAGCGGATGATGAATATGAGGTTGAATCCATTATAGACTCCAGATATTCGAATGGAGTTTTGCAGTATCTAGTCAGATGGAAGAACTACTCTTCTGATGAGGATACATGGGAACCACTTTCCAATCTGAACTCCCCCCGACTTCTGTCTTTGTTTCATCGATGCCATCCTGATCGTCCAGGACCTGTCGCTGTGGGACAGCTTCCTTGATGAGGGGGTACTGTCAGGGTTCCTGCCTTCTACTCCTCCTGTTAGTTACAGCCCTTCTGCCTGATTGGCTGAATTTCCTTTAAGACAGGTGTTCACCAATTAACCTGTGCTTAGTATTGTTGTTCATTCACCTGAGCTAGCAAAGCAAGCCCTCTCGCATGCTGCTTTTTGCTTTCATAATGAAGCTTTCTCCAATCAAGCTTGCTACTTCTACACTCCAAGCAGTTTCTCTCCTACAACCCGTTTCTTGGACTTCACCTAATTCCACATAACTCTCTACTCAGTGGGGTAACGTACTACAACTTGATACAGCACTTTGCAAAGTTTACCTTTTGTTGCAGCTCCTCTCTTTACACTTCATTCAAGCTGCCTGTCAGTTTCACACAGCTCCGCTGCTGCGTGACGTCATTTCCGGTCTCTCCGGCATCAGCTCCACTTCATTTACAGGAGCTCTGGAACAACACGCCTGATGCAGCCCCTCTGATTTTCACAGGTACCTCCGCATTTCATAGCAAGTCTATCTGTAAATATGCTTTATGTATGAACTGCCTAAAAGGTTATAACACCTGCTACTCACAATCCTGAACTCTGCATATATAAGGACTTTGCTGTGCAGCATCATTTTATTACTGACTTGAATTGCTGTATGTATGAACTGCCTAAAAGGTTATAACACCTGTTACTCATAATCCTGAACTCTGCTTATATAAGGACTTTGCTGTGCAGCATCATTTTATTTCTGATTTGATTTGCTGTGTGTATGTTTGTGTTGGAGACTTTGGCCTTGATTTATTACCACCTGGCATTTTCTCCTCTTTTCCACAATTACCCTAACTCTCCTACAGCACATTCTGTGAGAGGTTACCACTTATTCTTAAATCCTGAGTATAACCATTTGTCTGTATGAATCCTTTCCACTCATAAAGGGTTCAAGCATTCAGGTGTGACATATCAACATTTTTCCTAGGATCTGCAGTTGTGTTCCAAAGCCATACCTGGTTGATTCATTATATAATACTAAGCCTTACAGATGGAACCAGCAGACCTACGCCAGATTGTGTATAACTTAACACAAAAAGTTGATCAATTGGCCCAAGGGTTACATGATCTGCAAATTGAAAATGCTTCTTTAAGGAACATTATAAAAGAGTCTATAGCACTAAAAGCTAATCAGACTGAAGGGATATTGGAGCCACAGATATCCCTCCCAGATTTGTTGTCTGGTAACCGAAAAAATTACAGGCAGTTTAAAAATGCCTGCTACCTTCTTTTTACCATGAGACCCAAAACGTACCCCACTGAGAGAGTGAAGGTCATGACAACAATCTCATTTCTCAGGGGGGACCCGAGAACCTGGGCTGATAAATTCCTAGAGACCCAGGATCCTATATTGGGCTCGTTAGAGGATTTCATTGCCGCTATGGATGAAATGTTCCAGGACACAGATATACAGCTTACTGCTGAAACTTGTTTGAGGAATCTCAAACAGGGAAAGAGACCAGTCGAAGAGTACATCACGGACTTTAAGCAGTTCGCCACTGATTCCCTATGGAATCCTGTTGCTCTCAGAAACCAATTCCGTCTGGGACTTTCTGAGCAGTTAAAAGATGAATTTGCCCGAATTGAATTGCCAAAAACACTTGACCTTTTCATGAAAACGGCTACGCAAATTGATCGTCGCTTACACGAAAGAAAGGCGGAGAAGTATGCCACCGATTCCAAACCTAAGTCCACTTATGTATCCAAAAACCCCTCCTCCACTACAAGTTCTAAGCTACAAGTTGAGCCTATGGAGATAGGTTTTCTGAGAGGACCTCTTTCTCAGGAGGAAAAACAACGCAGAAGGCTTAAAAACCTTTGTATGTACTGTGCAAGCTCCACGCATAGTGTTCAGGAATGCTCACTTCTGTCCAAAAACAAGAAAAGTAAGTCCAATTATCTGTTATCTTCCTTACAAGAAGTTGTAAAACCTTCTAACTGCACTTTATCTCTCTTCCTACAGCTGGAACAAAGCCTTCTGAAGATTGATGATGCCATTATAGATTCAGGGGCTTCTGCAAATTATATGGATCATGTTTTCTGTGAAAAGAACAAAATCCCTCTGATCCAAAAGAAGACTCCTATACCCATTAAAGTTATAGATGGCTCCCTTATGTTTTCTGGTCCCATAACACATGAGACTGTTCCTTTGCTAATTAACATTTCTGGCATATAGAAAAATTGTCCTTTGATGTATTACCCTCTCCACATTTTTCTTTGGTTTTGGGTTTGAAATGGCTGCAACTCCATAACCCAACTATTCTTTGGTTCCCCTTCCAAATAAAGTTTGATTCCGTTTATTGCAAAGACACATGTTTCCCTGTTTCCTTTGTGTTACATTCTACCTGTCATACTGATAGTTTACCTGTACAGTACCAAGATTTTAGTGATGTCTTCAGTAAGACTGAGGCAGAAAACCTGCCCCCTCACAGGGCTTATGATTGCCCTATCGACCTACAACCAGGCGCTCGGATTCCTTATGGACACCTCTATCCCCTAAGTAATCCCGAACTAGAGTTCCTCAAACTATACTTAGAAGAAAACCTTAAGAAAGGCTTTATCAGGCCCTCCTCATCCCCAGCAGGGGCAGGGTTCTTCTTCGTGCGTAATAAAGACTCTACTCTTAGACCGATTATTGACTACCGTGAACTTAATAAGTGCACTATCAAAAATCGCTATCCTCTTCCTTTAATTCCAGAGATGATTGAAAGACTTTCTGAGGCGACGATTTTTACCAAACTTGATTTAAGAGGGCCATATAATCTCATCAGTATCAAACAGGGGCATGAGTGGCTGACGGCATTCAGGACCAGATATGGTCTATTTGAATACCTCGTAATGCCGTTCGGTCTCTGCAATGCCCCTGCCACCTTTCAATTCTTCATCAATGATGTGTTCCGTGATCTGCTGGATGTGTGTCTAGTAATTTATCTTGACGATATTCTTATATACTCAAAGACTTCACAAGAACATGTGAAACACGTCCGTCAAGTCCTCTCCAGACTCAGAGCACACAAACTCTACGCAAAACTTGAGAAATGTAATTTCCATACAAACCAGGTTTCCTTTTTGGGCTATGAAATTTCTCCTTCTGGAATTCAAATGCAAAAAGAAAAGGTGGATGCTGTTGTCCTTTGGCCAAAACCTACTTCCAGAAAAGAGTTACAGCGCTTCCTAGGTTTCTCCAATTACTATAGGAAGTTTATCAAAGACTTCTCCAAGATCGTAAAACCTTTGACAGTCCTAACAGGTTCTTCAACATCATTCTCCTGGGGATCTGAAGCCGATACAGCCTTTCAATACCTTAAATCCCGGTTCACTACAGCACCAATATTACAATTTCCCAATCCTCTCTATCAATATACTTTGGAGGTGGATTCCTCCGATTTTGCTATTGGAGCTGTGCTTTCCCAACAGAAAAGTTTGTCACAACCATTACATCCTATATCTTATTTCTCTAAAGTTATGTCTCCTGCAGAAAGGAATTATGCCATTGGTGACAAGGAATTACTAGCCATTCGCCGCTCTCTAGAACATTGGAGACATCTCCTGGAAGGCACCACCATACCGATTAACATATACACGGATCACAAAAACCTTCAATATCTGCAATCCAATAAAACCCTCTCAGCCAGACAAGTTCGTTGGAGCCTGTATTTCGACCGTTTCAACTTCAACATTATCTACAGACCAGCGCACAAAAATGCTAAAGCTGATGCGTTATCCCGTTTACCTGACAAACCAAACGACCCCCCTTTGAGAAAGGAGATTGTTCCCCCTGAATGTTTTATTGGACTCACTTCTACTATGCTCACTGAACTAAAAAATTACTGCAAAGAACAACCAATACCACCTCTACCTAATCTCCTAAAATCCTCTGGAATTTACTACCATGGCGAGAAGGTTTTTCTACCTCCTCAGATGAGATCCCCCCTGATTAAGTCTTGTCATGACTCACCCTTAGCTGGTCACCCAGGGCTACGTCGGACTTTGGATCTAATCAGTAGAACCTTCTGGTGGCCAGACATGAAGGCCAATGTATACGACTACATAACCACTTGTAGAACTTGTGCTACCTGTAAACCAGAACGGAAACCACCCTTTGGCTTGCTCATGCCTTTACCAGTCCCTACTAAACCTTGGCATCACGTCTCCATGGACTTTATAGTTGACTTACCCCCATCTAATTCTCAAACTACTATTCTGGTTGTTATCGATCTTTTCACGAAGATGGCCCACTTTGTTCCGTTCCACAAACTTCCTACCTCTTCGGAAACGGCTACTCTCTTTATTGATCACATCATCAAATTACATGGCATTCCCCCAATTCTGACAACGGACAGAGGCACTCAATTCACTTCGAAGTTTTGGTCTAAACTCTGTGAGTTAACTCAGATCGACCACCGGTACACTACTGCTTTTCACCCCCAAACGAATGGGCAAGCGGAGAGGTTGAACCAGTGGCTCGAGCACTACTTGAGATGTTACTGCTCTTACCATCAGAATGACTGGGTCAAGTTCCTCTCCATGGCTGAGTTTGCTTACAATAACTCAATCAATTCCTCTACCAAAATGACTCCATTTTTTGCTAACTACGCCTATCACCCTGATTTTACCCTTTCTTCTCTTGGTTCTCTGGATTCTCCTCTACTCGATGAGTTGCACGATTCTCTCCAACACAATTTCAATATGATCCAGCAGAACATCCTCAAAGCTCAAAAATCTCAGAAACATTACTACGATCTCAGAAGACGGAGACCTCCTCAGTACTCCATAGGAGATCTTGTATGGCTGTCCACGAAGAATCTGAGACTACAAATTCCCTCCAAGAAGATGGCCAGTCTTTTCATTGGGCCTTTTCCTGTTCAAAAGGTCATTAACGACAATGCTATGAGACTGCAACTCCCGTCTACTCTCAAGATTCACCCAACGTTTCACGTGTCATTGTTGAAGCCCTACATCCGCACACGGAACGATCAAGTCTTACTGCCGCCTGTTCCTGCTTCTCTAGCGGATGATGAATATGAGGTTGAATCCATTATAGACTCCAGATATTCGAATGGAGTTTTGCAGTATCTAGTCAGATGGAAGAACTACTCTTCTGATGAGGATACATGGGAACCACTTTCCAATCTGAACTCCCCCCGACTTCTGTCTTTGTTTCATCGACGCCATCCTGATCGTCCAGGACCTGTCGCTGTGGGACAGCTTCCTTGATGAGGGGGTACTGTCAGGGTTCCTGCCTTCTACTCCTCCTGTTAGTTACAGCCCTTCTGCCTGATTGGCTGAATTTCCTTTAAGACAGGTGTTCACCAATTAACCTGTGCTTAGTATTGTTGTTCATTCACCTGAGCTAGCAAAGCAAGCCCTCTCGCATGCTGCTTTTTGCTTTCATAACGAAGCTTTCTCCAATCAAGCTTGCTACTTCTACACTCCAAGCAGTTTCTCTCCTACAACCCGTTTCTTGGACTTCACCTAATTCCACATAACTCTCTACTCAGTGGGGTAACGTACTACAACTTGATACAGCACTTTGCAAAGTTTACCTTTTGTTGCAGCTCCTCTCTTTACACTTCATTCAAGCTGCCTGTCAGTTTCACACAGCTCCGCTGCTGCGTGACGTCATTTCCGGTCTCTCCGGCATCAGCTCCACTTCATTTACAGGAGCTCTGGAACAACACGCCTGATGCAGCCCCTCTGATTTTCACAGGTACCTCCGCATTTCATAGCAAGTCTATCTGTAAATATGCTTTATGTATGAACTGCCTAAAAGGTTATAACACCTGCTACTCACAATCCTGAACTCTGCATATATAAGGACTTTGCTGTGCAGCATCATTTTATTACTGACTTGAATTGCTGTATGTATGAACTGCCTAAAAGGTTATAACACCTGTTACTCATAATCCTGAACTCTGCTTATATAAGGACTTTGCTGTGCAGCATCATTTTATTTCTGATTTGATTTGCTGTGTGTATGTTTGTGTTGGAGACTTTGGCCTTGATTTATTACCACCTGGCATTTTCTCCTCTTTTCCACAATTACCCTAACTCTCCTACAGCACATTCTGTGAGAGGTTACCACTTATTCTTAAATCCTGAGTATAACCATTTGTCTGTATGAATCCTTTCCACTCATAAAGGGTTCAAGCATTCAGGTGTGACATATCAACATTTTTCCTAGGATCTGCAGTTGTGTTCCAAAGCCATACCTGGTTGATTCATTATAGCATGTCTTGTTGTTATACTTTGTCAGGGTAATCATGCAGGCCATATAGACCTCCCCCGATATCGGGACTAACAGGTATTAAAGTGCTAAGAACAGTACTACTTAACACAACCTAGTTACCATGGGTCACAGACAACATGTTTTGTTGTTATACTTTGTCAGGGTAATCATGCAGGCCATATAGACCTCCCCCGATAGGGGGAGTAAAAGGGATTAAAGTGCTAAGAATAGTACTACTAAACACAACCTAATTACCATGGGTCCCAGACCGCATGTCTTGTTGTTATACTTTCTCAGGGTAATCATGCAGGCCATATAGACCTACACAGATAGGGGGAGTAACATGGATTAAAGTGCTAAGAATAGTACTAATATAAACAAAACCTAGTTACCATGGGTCCCAGACCGCATGTCTTCTTGTTATAATTTGTCAGGGTGATCATGCAGGCCATATAGACCTCCCCCGATAGGGGGAGTTACAGGGATTAAAGTGCTAAGAATAGTACTACTTAACACAACCTAGTTACCATGGCTCCCAGAACGCATGTTTTATTATTATACTTTGTAAGGGTAATTATATATCTATCAAATCGATCTATTTATCTTCTATCGATTCTATCTAACTATCAATCTATGTATATCTCTCTATCAAATCTATCTATCTCATGGGCCGGACTGATTTGAGACAGCCACTTGTGTTTAGGCCAAATTTGAAGTAGGAGGACAGACCAATCATCTTCTTCCATCTCCCTGTTCCAAAAATGCAGCCCATATAGACCTCCCCGATAGGGGGAGTAACAGGTAGTAAACTGCTAAGAATAATACTACTTAACACACCACGGGTCCCAGACCGCATGTCTTATTGTTATACTCTGTCAGGGAAATCATATATCTATCAAATCTATCTATTTATCTATCAAATATATCTAACTATCAATCGTATCTATCAAATATAAATTGAATCTATTGATCGATGTAATTCGTATCTATCAAATGTATATTGCATCTTTTGATCTATGTAATTCGTATCTATCAAATGTATATTGCATCGATTGATCTATGTAATTCGTATCTATCATCAAATGTATATTGCATCTATTGATCTATGTAATTTGTATCTATCATATGTATATTGCATCTATTGATCTATGTAATGTATGTATCTAACTATCAAATCTATCTAACTCGTGGTTGTGCAAATGGACTGTTTGCAGTTGTTTGCGGTGCGTTACACGGGGAGTTTGGTCTGTCACTGTGAAGCGGGCGTAAACCTTGCACTACCTGATCGATACTACATCATACCTGATGTTTTAGAGCACATTATTCAAAACAATTTAGGAATGTTAGGTGATTTATGCCCTTTATGGCTTAAAACCAGACTCTGCATCAACTATGTAATTTTCCGTGGGAGTTTTGCCATGGATCCCCATCCGGCATGCCACAGTCCAGGTGTTAGTCCCCTTGAAACAACTTTTCCATCACTATTGTGGCCAGAAAGAGTCCTTGTGGGTTTTAAAGTTCGTCTGCCTATTGAAGTCAATGGCGGTTCGCACGGTTCGCCGGTTCGCGAACAGTAGCGGAAGTTTGAGTCCGCCGTTCGCTAAACAAAATTTTTAGGTTCGCGACATCACTACCACCAATCATATTTGTAATAACAGTAAATTTGTAAATATTTAAAATAAAAACTTTTTTGACTGTGAATCATCAGTCTGCTAGTGCAATTGAATTGCAGTTGCCTGCCTGCCAGCGTGTGTGCCAGACCCACTTGCCAACTAGTGCCACCAATCATATTTGTTATAACAGTATTGTAAATATTTAAAAAAAAAACTTTTTTTACTGTGAAACATCAGTCTGCTAGTGTAATCTAATTGCAGTTGCCTGCCTCCCAGAGTGTGTGCCAGGCCCACTTACCAACTAGTGCCACCAATCATATTTGTTATAACAGTGGTGTAAATATTTTTTAAAAAAACTTTTTTGACTGTGAAACATCAGTCTGCTAGTGTAATCTAATTGAAGTTGCCTGCCTGCCTGCCTGCCAGCGTGTTTGCCAGGCCCACTTGCCAACTAGTGCCACCAATCATATTTGTTATAACAGTAGTGTAAATATTTAATAAAAAAAACTTTTTTGACTGTGAAACATCAGTCTGGTATTGTAATCTAATTGAAGTTGCCTGCCTGCCAGCGTGTGTGCCAAGCTCCATTTGCCAAGTTAGTGGCACCACTCATATTTGTTGTAACAGTAGTGTAAATATTTCAAACAAAAACTTTTTTGACTGTGAAACATCAGTCAGCTAGTGCAATCTAATTGCAGTTGCCTGCCTGCCAGCGTGTGTGCCAGTCCCACTTGCCAACTAGTGCCACCACTCATATTTGTTATAACAGTAGTGTCAATATTTAAAAAAAAACTTTTTTCACTGTGAAACATCAGTCTACTATTGTAATCTAATTGAAGTTGCCTGCCTGCTAGCGTGTGTGCCAGGCCCACTTGCCAAGTTAGTGGCACCACTCATATTTGTTGTAACAGTACTTTTAATATTTAAAAAATAAACATTTTTGACTTTGAAACATCAGTCTGCTTTTTTGTGTCAGGCTCACAGCGTATACTGTGCCCACTTGCCCAGTGCCACCACTTATATCTTGTTTAATATTAGTGTAAGTGTACATTAAAAAAAAAAACTTTTTGGATTGTGAAACATCAGTCTGCTTTTTTGTGTCAGGCTCACAGCGTATACTGTGCCCACTTGCCCAGTGCCACCACTCATAATTTGTTTAATAGTAGTGTAAGTGTACATTTTAAAAAAAATGACAGGCAGAGGCAGGCCACCCCGCAGATGCCGTCGTGGTCGTGGTGCTGTGATTCCCTTAGACCCTACAACTATGCATAGTGTTCAGAGGCTACGTGCCATGGACGCGAAAAGTTCTGAGGAGGACCTAGTTGAATGGCTAACACAGGACACCCAATCTTCTACAGCTTCCGCTCCTAACCTTGACGCACCATCCACCTCCAGCTTAGCTTCGGGCACCTGTCAAGTGATCAGTGCCACTTGCCCGCCTGCCACCACCACCAACACTAGCACCACAGCCGCTTCACTTGATCTGTCAGAGGAGTTATTGACACATCAGTTGGAAGAAATGAGTGATGCGCAACCATCATTAACAGAGGATGTAGATAACAGTGATATGTCTCAGTCAGGCAGCATTACAGACATGGACGTACGGTGTGATGATGATGATGTTGTACCCGCTGCTGCTTCCTTTGTTGATTTGTCAGATACAAGTGAAGCGGTTGATGATGATGTGTCCGTGGATGTCACGTGGGTGCCCGCTAGAAGAGAAGAAGAAGAGGGGGAAAGTTCAGATGGGGAGACAGAGAGGAGGAGGAGGAGACGAGTTGGAAGCAGGGGGAGGTCGTCACAAGGAGCTAGTGGCACAGTGAGACAGCATGCATCAGCACCCGGGGTCAGCCAGACAGCACGCCAATCAACGCATGCTGTTGCCACCACCAGAATGCCGTCATCGCAGAGCTCAGCAGTGTGGCATTTTTTGTGTGTGTCTGCCTCTGACAACAGCGATGCCATTTGCAACCTGTGCCAAAAGAAACTGAGTCGTGGGAAGTCCAACACCCACCTAGGTACAACTGCTTTGCGAAGGCACATGGTCTCACATCACAAACGCCGATAGGAAAAACACATGAGTAGAAGCAGCACACAAACTCAAAGCCGCCATCTTCCTCCTGGTCCAGCATCTTCAGCCACGTCAACCACTGCTGTCCTCCTTGCCCCCTCTCAACCATCCTCAACTCAGTCTCTCTTACGTAGCAGTTCCTGGTCATCTGCCCACAGTCAGGTGTCTGTCAAGGACATGTTTGAGTGTAAGAAGCCAATTTCCCAAAGTCACCCCCTTGCCCGGCATCTGACAGCTGGCTTGTCTGAACTCTTAGCCCGCCAGCTTTTACCATACAAGCTGGTGGAGTCTGAGGCGTTCAAAAAATTTGTTGCTATTGGGACACCGCAGTGGAAGGTACCCGGCCGAAATTTCTTTTCACAAAAGGCAATCCCCAACCTGTACTCGATTGTGCGAAAGGAAGTAATGGCATGTCTGGCACACAGCGTTTGGGCAAGGGTCCATCTGACCACTGATAGCTGGTCTGCAAAGCATGGTCAGGGCAGGTATATCACCTACACTGCACATTGGGTAAACCTGCTGACGGCTGCCAAGCATGGAATGCGTGGCTCTGCAGTGGAGTTGGTGACACCGCCACGACTTGCAGGCAGGCCTGCTGCTACCTCCTCTACTCCTCCTACTCCATCCTCTTCCATAACCTCTTCCTCGGCTGAGTCCTCTTCTGCTGCTGCGTCTTGCTCCACATCAACGGCACCCCCCCCAGCTCCCCAGGTACTATTCAACATCCAGGATACAGCAGTGTCACGCCGTCTTGGGGTTGACTTGCTTGAAAGCTGAGAGTCACACCGCACCAGTACTCCTGTCCGCCGAACGCACAGGTGGATCAGTGGCTGACTCCGCACCAACTGGAGATTGGCAAAGTTGTTTCTGACAACGGAAGTAATTTGGTGGCGGCATTGAAATTGGGCAAGTTGACACATGTGCCGTGCATGGCACATGTGTGTAATTTGATTGTACAACGATTTGTGCATAAGTACCCAGGCTTACAGGACGTCCTGAAGCATGCCAGGAAGGTGTGTGGCCATTTCAGGTGTTCCTACACGGCCATGGCGCACTTGTCATATATCCAGCGGCAAAACAACCTGCCAGTGAGGCGCTTGATTTGCGACAGCCCAACACGGTGGAATTCAACACTCCTAATGTTCGACCACCTGCTCCAACAAGAAAAAGCTGTTAACGAGTAATTGTATGACTGGGGTGCTAGGACAGCCTCTGGGGAGCTGGGGATTTTTTTGCCACGTTACTGGACGCTCATGCGCAATGCCTGTAGGCTCATGGGTCCTTTTGAGGAGGTGACAAACCTAGTCAGTCGCACCGAAGGCACCATCAGCGACATCATACCATTTGTTTTCTTCCTGGAGCGTGCCCTGTGAAGAGTGCTAGATCAGGCCGTAGATGAGCGTGAAGAGGAAGAGGAAGAGTTGTGGTCTCCATCACCACCAGAAACAGCCTTATCAGCATCGCTTGCTGGACCAGCGGCAACACAGGAAGAGGATTGTGAGGAAGAGGAGTCAGAGGAGGAATGTGGCTTTGAGGAGGAGGAGGAAGACCAAGCACAACAGGCATCCCAGGGTGCTCGTTGTTGTCACCTATCTGGTTCCCTTGGTGTTGTACATGGCTGGGGGGAAGAAGATAACTTCAGTGAGATCAGTGAGGACAAGGAATGGGACATGATTAGCTCGGCATCCATCCTTGTGCAAATGGGGTCTTTCATGCTGTCGTGCCTGTTGAGGCACCCTCGTATAAAAAAGCTGAAGGAGAACAACCTGTACTGGGTGTCCACGCTACTAGACCCCCGGTATAAGCATAAAGTGACTGAAATGTTACCAAATTCCCGCAAGTCGGAAAGGATGGAGCAGTTCAAAAATAAATTAAAAAGTATGCTTTACACATCGTAAAAGGGTGATGTCACAGCACAATGGGAATCTAACAGGGGAGGAGATGAAAGTAATCCTCCTCCTCCTCCCATGACCACGCCGGCAAGGACAGGATGCTTTCCAGACATGTTGTTGATGGAGGACATGCAGACCTTTTTAACTCCTATGCAAAGCCACAGCCCTTCGGGATCCAGCCTCAGAGAAAGACTCAACTGAGAGGTAGCAAACTACCTCGCATTAACTGCGGATCTCGACACTCTGAGGAGCGATGGACCCCTTGACTACTGGGTGTGCAGGCTTGACCTATGGCCTGAGCTATCCCAATTGGCAATCGAACTTCTGGCCTGCCCCGCTTCAAGTGTCCTGTCAGAAAGGACCTTCAGTGCAGCAAGGGGTATTGTCACTGAGAAGAGAAGTCGCCTAGGTCAAAAAAGTCTTGATTATCCCACTTTTATTAAAATGAATGAGGCATGGATCCCGAAGGGACTGACATTGTGCGATACATTAGAGTAAAAAAGGCATGATGAGATGACGAGCTGTCTTGGGCTACAAATGGTACACACGCTGCTGTTTTTTATCTTCGAATGCCGGATGACTTGCGTGACTTATCCGCCAACAACTAGGGTTCAAGCCGCAATGTTTTAGGTCACTTTCTAACTGTCAAACAAACATCAATTTTTCTGTCCGCTGCTACAGCAGTGGCTGCAACAATACCTAATTTTTCAGGCATTAGTACATGCCTAATTTTTCTGGCCTCTGGTGCTGCACTGTGGCTACAAAACCCAAACCAAAAAAAAGGCACATAACAGTGATTAAACTGTTAAGAATAGTACTACTTAACACACCACTCATATCTGGTGGCACAGTAGATTCCACGCGCAGTGCCCCAAATTTGAAGTAGGAGGACCGACCAAGCATCTTTTTCCATCTCCCGGTTCCTAAAAATTATCTCCGGGTTCCTAAAATCGATGCCATAACTGTACTCGATTGTGCAAAAGGATGGCATATGTGGTATTTCATGCTGTAGTGCCTGTTGAGGGTCGTGGACCATCGTATAAAAAGGCTGAAGGAGAACGACCTGTACTGGGTGTCAAAGCATCTTTTTCCGTCTCCCGGTTGCTTCCAAAAAATTGTCTCCGGGTTCCTAAAATCGATGCCATACCTGTACTCGATTGTGCAAAAAAATGGCATATGTGGTGTTTCATGCTGTTGTGCCTGTTGAGGGTCGGGGACACCCGTAAAAAAAGGCTGAAGGAGAACGACCAGTACTGGGTGTCCAAGCATCTTTTTCCATCTCCCGGTTCCTAAAAATTATCTCCGGGTTCCTAAAATCGATGCCATACCTGTACTCTATTGTGCAAAAGGATGGCATATGTGGTATTTCATGCTGTTGTGCCTGTTGAGGGTCGTGGACCCTCGTATAAAAAGGCTGAAGGAGAACGACCTGTACTGGGTGTCCAATTATGTTTTTTGTTCAATTTCCCGGTTCCTAAAAATTATCTCTGGGTTCCTAAAATAAATGCCATACCTGTACTCTATTGTGCAAAAGGATGGCATATGTGGTATTTCATGCTGTTGTGCCTGTTGAGGGTCGTGGACCATCGTATAAAAAGGCTAAAGGAGAACGACCTGTACTGGGTGTCAAAGCATCTTTTTCCATCTCCCGGTTCCTTCCTAAAAATTGTCTCCGGGTACCTAAAATCGATGCCATACCTGTACTCGATTGTGGAAAAGGATGGCATATGTGGTGGTATTTAATGCTGTTGTGCCTGTTGAGGGTTGGGGACCCTCGTATAAAAAGGCTGAAGGAGAACGACCTGTACTGGGTGTCCAAGCATGTTTTTCCATCTCCCGATTCCTAAAAATTATCTCCGGGTTCCTAAAATCGATGCCATACCTGTACTCTATTGTGCAAAAGGATGGCATATGTGGTGTTTCATGCTGTTGTGCCTGTTGAGGGTCGTGGACCATCGTATAAAAAGGCTGAAGGAGAATGACCTGTACTGGGTGTCCAAGCATGTTTTTTGTTCAATTTCTCGGTTCCTAAAAATTATCTCCGGGTTCCTAAAATCGATGCCATACCTGTACTCTATTGTGCAAAAGGATGGCATATGTGGTGTTTCATGCTGTTGTGCCTGTTGAGGGTCGTGGACCATCGTATAAAAAGGCTGAAGGAGAACGACCTGTACTGGGTGTCCAAGCATGTTTTTTGTTCAATTTCCCGGTTCCTAAAAATTATCTCCGGGTTCCTAAAATCGATGCCATACCTGTACTCTATTGTGCAAAAGTATGGCATATGTGGTGTTTCATGCTGTTGTTTCTGTTGAGGGTCGGGGACCCTCGTATAAAAAGGCTGAAGGAGAACGACCTGTACTGGGTGTCTAAGCATCTTTTTCCATCTCCCGGTTCCTAAAAATTATCTCCGGGTTCCTAAAATCGATGCCATACCTGTACTGGATTGTGCAAAAGGATGGCATATGTGGTGTTTCATGCTGTTGTTTCTGTTGAGGGTCGGGGACCCTCGTATAAAAAGACTGAAGGAGAACGACCTGTACTGGGTGTCCAAGCATCTTTTTCCATCTCCCGGTTCCTAAAAATTATCTCTGGGTTCCTAAAATCAATGCCATACCTGTACTCTATTGTGCAAAAGGATGGCATATGTGGTGTTTCATGCTGTTGTTTCTGTTGAGGGTCGGGGACCCAAGTATAAAAAGGCTGAAGGAGAACGACCTGTACTGGGTGTCCAAGCATCTTTTTCCATCTCCCGGTTCATAAAAATTTTCTCCGGGTTCCTAAAATCGATGCCATACCTGTACTCTATTGTGCAAAAGGATGGCATATGTGGTGTTTCATGCTGTTGTTTCTGTTGAGGGTTGGGGACCCAAGTATAAAAAGGCTGAAGGAGATTGACCTGTACTGGGTGTCCAAGCATCTTTTTCCATCTCCTGGTTACTAAAAATTATCTCCGGGTTCCTAAAATTGATGCCATACCTGTACTCAATTGTGCAAAAGGATGGCATATGTGGTGTTTCATGCTGTTGTTTCTGTTGAGGGTCGGGGACCCAAGTATAAAAAGGCTGAAGGAGAACGACCTGTACTGGGTGTCCAAGCATCTTTTTCCATCTCCCAGTTCCTAAAAATTATCTCCGGGTTCCTAAAATCGATGCCATACCTGTACTCTATTGTGCAAAAGGATGGCATATGTGGTATTTCATGCTGTTGTGCCTGTTGAGGGTCGGGGACCCAAGTATAAAAAGGCTGAAGGAGAACGACCAGTACTGGGTGTCCAAACATCTTTTTCCATCTCCCGGTTCCTAAAAATTATCTCCGGGTCCCTAAAATCGATGCCATACCTGTACTCTATTGTGCAAAAGGATGGCATATGTGGTATTTCATGCTGTTGTGCCTGTTGAGGGTCGGGGACCCAAGTATAAAAAGTCTGAAGGAAAACGACCTGTACTGGGTGTCCAAACATCTTTTTCCATCTCCCGGATGTAGCGGTACTCCACAAGTGGGTCTCCCTTCCTCTGTCCAAACCCAGGGGTGGCCACCGGATAGTGGGACCAGAGATATAGTTGCTGAGACCGGGGTCAAGCCAGCGGGTGTATCTCCCCCAGCTGGGCTGGTCTCAGTGGACTCCCAGTCAGGTAGCGTCCTCTCTGCCCTGCAGCTCTTTATTGGCAGGTATCGTCCCCTCTGCCTGTCTGCTTCTAGGCAGGAATAAATCCCCCTGCCATGCTGCTTCTTGGCAGGAATAGCTCCCTATGCCTCCAAATAGTGGGACCAGGGCTATCGTGGCTGAGACCAGGGTCAAGCCAGCGGCTGTATCTCCCCCAGCTGGGCTGGTCTCAGTGGGCTCCCAGGCAGGTAGTGTCCCCTCTGCCTGTCTGCTTCTAGGCAGGAATAGATCCCTCTGCCTCACTGCACACTTCCAGCAGGTAGCATGTCCTCTAGTTTCTTATAGGCAGGAATCAATCCCTCTGCCTTGCTGCTCCTTTCAGGCAGGCCAGCTCTTTGCATACAGGCCCACAGACTCTGTAACAGAATGCAGGGTCAGAACCTCAAAACTGGTATACCTGAAAGAATCAGACAGCACAAAAAGGCAATCCCGGACCCCAACCTGTACTCGATTGTGCAAAAGGAAGTAACCTTACCATGGGTCCCAACCCGCATGTTTTATTGTTATACTCTGTCAGGGAAATTATATAACTATCAATCGTATCAATCAAATATATATTGCATCTATTGATCTCTGTAATTCGTATTGATCAAATGTATATTGCATCTTTTGAGCTATGTTATTCGTACCTATCAAATGTATATTGCATCTTTTGATCTGCCTTGCTGCTCCTTTCAGGCAGGCCAGCTCTTTGCATACAGGCCCACAGACTCTGTAACAGATCACTCTTGCAGGGAGAGGTGCAGCCAGAATGCAGGGTGAGAACCTCTGCAACTGGTATACTCGATTGTGCAAAAGGAAGTAACCTTACCATGGGTCACAGCCCGCATGTTTTATTGTTGTACTCTGTCAGGGAAATTATATAACTATCAATCGTATCAATCAAATATATATTGCATCTATTGATGTCTGTAATTCGTATCGATCAAATGTATATTGCATCTTTTGATCTATGTTATTCGTACCTATCAAATGTATATTGCATCTTTTGATCTGCCTTGCTGCTCCTTTCAGGCAGGCCAGCTTTTTGCATAGAGGCCCACAGACTCTGTAACAGATCTCTCTTGCAGGGAGAGGTGCAGTCAGAATGCAGGGTCAGAACCTCTGCAACTGGTATACTCAATTGTGCAAAAGGAAGTAACCTTACCATGGGTCCCAGAACGCACGTCTTTGTAATTTTCTGTCTGGGAAATTATATATCTTTCAAATTAGCTATTTATCTATCAAATCTATCTAACTATCAATCGTATCTATCAAATGTTTATTGCATCTATTGATCTATGCAATTCGTATCTATCAAATGTATATTGCATCTATTGATCTATGCAATTTGTATCTATCAAATGTATATTGCATCTATTGATCTATGGAATTCGTATCTATCAAATGTGTATTGCATCTATTGATCTACGCAATTCGTATCTATCAAATGTATATTGCATGTATTGATCTATGGAATTCGTATCTATCAAATGTATATTGCATCTATTGATCTATGTAATTCATATCTATCAAATGTATATTGAATCTATTGATGTAATTCATATCTATTAAATGTATATTGCATCTTTTGATCCATGTAATTCGTATCTATCAAATGTATATTGCATCTTTTGATCTATGTAATTCGTATCTATCAAATGTAAATTGCATCTTTTGATCTATGTAATTCGTATCTATCAAATGTATATTGATTCTTTTGATCTATGTAATTGGTATCTATCAAATGTATATTGCATCTATTGATCTATGTAATCTATGTATCTATCTATCAAATCTATCTCGTGGTTGTGCAAATGGACTGTTTGCGGTTGTTTGCGGTGTGTTAAACGGGGAGTTTGGTCTGTCACTGTGAAGCGGGCGTAACCCTTACACTACCTGATTGATACAACATCATACCTGATGTTTTAAAGCACCTTGTTCCATACAATTTAGGAATGTTATGTGATTTATGCCCTTTATGGATTAAAACCAGACTCTGCATCAACTATGTAATTTTCCATGGGAGTTTTGCCATGGATCCCCCTCCGGCATGCCACAGTCCAGGTGTTAGTCCCCTTGAAACAACTTTTCCATCACTATTGTGGCCAGAAAGAGTCCCTGTGGGTTTTAAAATTCGCCTGCCTATTGAAGTCAATGGCGGTTCGCCCGGTTCGCCCGTTCGCGAACAGTTGAGGAAGTTCGAGTCCGCCGTTCGCAAACAGAAAATTTTAAGTTTGCGACATCACTAGTTCTTATATGCTTGGATCTCTTTAACTTCAGTAGTGTAAGGGTTAACTCTTTTTGGGCATGACTTTAATTTAAAGTTCCTTTGGTTTTAACCAATGATGTTACTACAATTGTGTATATATTGAATACCTGTGACTGGCTTCCCTATGCTATCATTACGGCGTTAAGCCGAAACGAGTAAGCCTGCCAGCCCAGAGGTGCCCCTGCCTCTCTTAGACCTAGATTTGGAGTTTGGCGGTAAAAGGGCTGTTAACGCTGGTATCGAGAGTTCAAACAAATGCTGCGTTAGGCTCCAAAAAAGGAGCGTAGAGCATTTTTACCGCAAATGCAACTCTCGATACCAGAGTTGCTTGCGGACGCGGCCAGCCTCAAAAACGTGCTCGTGCACGATTCTCCCATAGAAAACAATGGGGCTGTTTGAGCTGAAAAAAAACCTAACACCTGCAAAAAAGCAGCGTTCAGCTCCTAACGCAGCCCCATTGTTTTCTATGGGGAAACACTTCCTACGTCTGCACCTAACACTCTAACATGTACCCCGAGTCTAAACACCCCTAACCTTACACTTATTAACCCCTAATCTGCCGCCCCCGCTATCGCTGACCCCTGCATATTTTTTTAACCCCTAATCTGCCGCTCCGTAAACCGCCGCAACCTACGTTATCCCTATGTACCCCTAATCTGCTGCCCTAACATCGCCGACCCCTATATTATATTTATTAACCCCTAATCTGCCCCCCTCAACGTCGCCGACACCTGCCTACACTTATTAACCCCTAATCTGCCGAGCGGACCTGAGCGCTACTATAATAAAGTTATGAACCCCTAACCCGCCTCACTAACCCTATCATAAATAGTATTAACCCCTAATCTGCCCTCCCTAACATCGCCGACACCTACCTTCAATTATTAACCCCTAATCTGCCGAGCGGAGCTCACCGCTATTCTAATAAATTGATTAACCCCTAAAGCTAAGTCTAACCCTAACACTAACACCCCCCTAACTTAAATATAATTTACATCTAACGAAATAAATTAACTCTTATTAAATAAATGATTCCTATTTAAAGCTAAATACTTACCTGTAAAATAAATCCTAATATAGCTACAATATAAATTATAATTATATTGTAGCTATTTTAGGATTAATATTTATTTTACAGGCAACTTTGTAATTATTTTAACCAGGTACAATAGCTATTAAATAGTTAAGAACTATTTAATAGTTACCTAGTTAAAATAATTACAAATTTACCTGTAAAATAAATCCTAACCTAAGATATAATTAAACCTAACACTACCCTATCAATAAATTAATTAAATAAACTACCTACAATTACCTACAATTAACCTAACACTACACTATCAATAAATTAATTAAACACAATTCCTACAACTAATTACACCTACTCTAAGCCCCCTAATAAAATAACAAAGCCCCCCAAAATAAAAAATTCCCTACCCTATTCTAAATTAAAAAAGTTACAAGCTCTTTTACCATGTTCCGATCAGCCAATAGAATGCGAGCTCAATCTGATTGGCTGATTGGATCAGCCAATCGGATTGAACTTGATTCTGATTGGCTGATTCCATCAGCCAATCAGAAAATTCCTACCTTAATTCCGATTGGCTGATAGAATCCTATCAGCCAATCGGAATTCGAGGGACGCCATCTTGGATGACGTCCCTTAAAGGAACCGTCATTAGTCGGGAGACAACGGAAGAAGAGGATGGATCCGCGTCGCCTGCTTCAAGATGGACCCGCTCCGCACCGGATGGAAGAAGATCGAAGATGCCGCTTGGAGAAGATGTTTGCTGGTCCGGATGTCCTCTTCTTGCTGGATAGGAGGAAGACTTTGGAGCCTCTTCTGGACCTCTTCAGCACCGGATTATGGATCGCCAACCCCCGCTTGGGTTGGATGAAGATGTTGGAGCCAGGACGGATTGGTGATACCTGGATGGTGAAGACAAGGTAGGAAGATCTTCAGGGGCTTAGTGTTAGGTTTATTTAAGGGGGGTTTGGGTTAGATTAGGGGTATGTGGGTGGTGGGTTGTAATGTTGGGGGGGGGGTATTGTATTTATTCTTTTACAGGCAAAAGAGCTGAAATTCTTGGGGCATGCCCCGCAAAGGGCCCTGTTCAGGGCTGGTAAGGTAAAAGAGCTTGTAACTTTTTTAATTTAGAATAGGGTAGGGAATTTTTCATTTTGGGGGGCTTTGTTATTTTATTAGGGGGCTTAGAGTAGGTGTAATTAGTTTAAAATTGTTGTAATATTTTTCCTATGTTTGTAAATATTTTTTTATTTTTTGTAACTTAGTTCTTTTTTATTTTTTGTACTTTAGCTAGTTTATTTAATTGTATTTATTTGTAGGAATTGTGTTTAATTAATTTATTGATAGTGTAGTGTTAGGTTAATTGTAGGTAATTGTAGGTAGTTTATTTAATTAATTTATTGATAGGGTAGTGTTAGGTTTAATTATATCTTAGGTTAGGATTTATTTTACAGGTAAATTTGTTATTATTTTAACTAGGTAACTATTAAATAGTTCTTAACTATTTAATAGCTATTGTACCTAGTTAAAATAAATACCAAGTTGCCTGTAAAATAAATATTAATCCTAAAATAGCTATAATATCATTATAATTTATATTGTAGCTATATTAGGATTTATTTTACAGGTAAGTATTTAGCTTTAAATAGGAATCATTTATTTAATAAGAGTTAATTAATTTCGTTAGATGTAAATTATATTTAAGTTAGGGGGTGTTAGTGTTAGGGTTAGACTTAGCTTTAGGGGTTAATCAATTTATTAGAATAGCGGTGAGCTCCGCTCGGCAGATTAGGGGTTAATAATTAAAGGTAGGTGTCGGCGATGTTAGGGAGGGCAGATTAGGGGTTAATACTATTTATGATAGGGTTAGTGAGGCGGGTTAGGGGTTCATAACTTTATTATAGTAGCGATCAGGTCCGCTCGGCAAATTAGGGGTTAATAAGTGTAGGCAGGTGTTGGCGACGTTGAGGGGGGCAGATTAGGGGTTAATAAATATAATATAGGGGTCGGCGGTGTTAGGGGTAGCAGATTAGGGGTACATAGGGATAACGTAGGTGGCGGCGCTTTGCGGTCAGAAGATTAGGGGTTAATTATTTTAAGTAGCTGGCGACGACGTTGTGGGGGGCAGGTTAGGGGTTAATAAATGTAATACAGGGGTCGGCGGGGTTAGGGGCAGCAGATTAGGGGTACGTAAGTATAACGTAGGTGGCGGTCGGCAGATTAGGGGTTAAAAATTTTAATCGAGTGGCGGCGATGTGGGGGGAGCTCGGTTTAGGGGTACATAGGTAGTTTATGGGTGTTAGTGTACTTTAGGGTACAGTAGTTAAGAGCTTTATGAACCGGCGTTAGCCAGAAAGCTCTTAACTCCTGCTATTTTCAGGCGGCTGGAGTTTTGTCGTTAGAGCTCTAACGCTCACTTCAGAAACGACTCTAAATACCAGCGTTAGAAAGATCCCATTGAAAAGATAGGATACGCAATTGACGTAAGGGGATCTGCGGTATGGAAAAGTCGCGGCTGAAAAGTGAGCGTTAGACCCTTTAATCACTGACTCCAAATACCAGCGGGCGGCCAAAACCAGCGTTAGGAGCCTCTAACGCTGGTTTTGACGGCTACCGCCGAACTCCAAATCTAGGCCTATGTCATTTGACCACCTATTTTTATGATGGAAGCCTAATAAAAGCTATATTTTACTTATTTAATTTTGCTAACGCTCTCCTTATTCTTTTTGGGATTGTTCTTGCTGCCTGTATGAGCGTTTAGCACCCTGCCAAATCCCTGTTTCAAATGGTGTTAAATTTCCCAGAGTGGAGGAGAGCACACTGTTTTCTTTGCCAAACTGCATTTGACATATTATTCTGGAGCTTTGTGGCTACGGTATCCTGCATATACCCCCTGTGATTGATCTATATACTTGTGATGAAATACTGTGGAGGCCTCGGAGTAAGTCTGAAAGGGACGGCATAGTCGTCAGCCCACGGTGGTATCCGGGGCACGCCCCCTTGTGAGCGGACCAGGTTGTTCATGGGGTAGACAGTACCTGTACTTACGAACGGAGACGCCTTCGATACAAACTTTGCAGAGTTACACCAGACATTTACAAGCGAAGTGTATGAACAGCTTTTTGGTAAAACCGTAAGTGATCAGGACTCAGCATTAAGGTGGTGAGACACCTATGTATCTATTTTTACTCTCTGTAAGCTATGTATTATGCTTAAGCATATTAGATGGACTTCACTTCCATAGGGTGGGATATATATATATATACAGTGGGGCAAAAAAGTATTTAGTCAGCCAACAATTGTGCAAGTTCTCCCACTTAAGAAGATGAGAGAGGCCTGTAATTTTCATCATAGGTATACCTCAACTATGAGAGACCAAATGTGAAAACAAATCCAGACAATCACATTGTCTGATTTGGAAAGAATTTATTTGCAAATTATGGTGGAAAATAAGTATTTGGTCAATATCAAAAGTTCATCTCAATACTTTGTTACATATCCTTTGTTGGCAATGACAGAGGTCAAACGTTTTCTGTAAGTCTTCACAAGGTTGTCACACACTGTTGCTGGTATGTTGGCCCATTCCTGAATGCAGATCTCCTCTAGAGCACTGATGGTTTGGGGCTGTCGCTGGGAAACACAGACTTTCAACTCCCTCCAAAGGTTTTCTATGGGGTTGAGATCTGGAGACTGGCTAGGCCACTCCAGGACCTTGAAATGCTTCTTACAAAGCCACTCCTTCATTGCCCGGGTGGTGTGTTTGGGATAATTTTCATGCTGAAAGACCCAGCCACGTTTCATCTTCAATGCCCTTGCTGATGGAAGGAGGTTTGCACTCAAAATTTCACGATACATGGCACCATTCATTCTTTCATGTACATGGATCAGTCATCCTGTTCCTTTTGCAGAGAAACACCCCCAAAGTATGATGTTGCCACCCCCATGCTTCACAGTAAGTATGGTGTTCTTTGCTTGCAACTCAGCATTCGCTCTCATCCAAACACGACGAGTTGTGTTTCTACCAAACAGTTCTACTTTGGTTTCATCTGACCATATGACATTCTCCCAATCCACTTCTGGATCATTCAAATGCTCTCTAGCATACTTCAGACGGGCCCGGACATGCACTGGCTTAAGCAGGGGGACACGTCTGGCACTGCAGGATCTGAATCCCTGGCGGCATAGTGTGTTACTGATGGTAGCCTTTCTTACGTTGGTCCCAGCTCTCTGCAGGTCATTCACTATGTCCCCCCGTGTGGTTCTGGGATGTTTGCTCACCGTTCTTGTGATCATTTTGACCCCACAGGGTGAGATCTTGCGTGGAGCCCCAGATCGAGGGAGATTATCAGTGGTCTTGTATGTCTTCCATTTTCTAATTATTGCTCCCACAGTTGATTTCTTCACACCAAGCTGCTTGCCTGTTGCAGATTCAGTCTTCCCAGCCTGGTGCAGGTCTACAATTTTGTTTCTGGTGTCCTTCGACAGCTCTTTGGTCTTCACCATAGTGGAGTTTGGATTGTGACTGTTTGAGGTTGTGGACAAGTGTCTTTTATACTGATAACAAGTTCAAACAGGTGCCATTAATACAGGTAATGAGTGGAGGACAGAGGAGCCTCTTAAAGAAGAATATACAGGTCTGTGAGAGCCAGAAATCTTGCATGTTTGTAGGTGACCAAATACTTATTTTCCACCATAATATGCAAATAAATTCTTTCCAAATCAGACAATGTGATTGTCTGGATTTGTTTCCACATTTTGTCTCTCATAGTTGAGGTATACCTATGATGAGAATTACAGGCCTCTCTCATCTTCTTAAGTGGGAGAACTTGCACAATTGGTGGCTGACTAAATACTTTTTTGCCCCACTGTATATATATATATGCACTTATATGTTTTTAAAACACTACTGTGACCAAGTGGATGAATGAGCACGCTCCGGACAGCTTTATCTGCTTTATTTGCATGCTTATTGAAAACTTGATTGCGTGTGCATCTCCTACCACCTAGTGGGATAGCGCTGGGCAGAGCTTCCCGAGAGTTGGGATCTTTTATATTCACATTTTTTGTACAATCTCCCTAATCTTTTTGGCTATATGTTTTATTATTAAGTGCATTCAGGCTGTGCTTAGGGAGTTTTGTGCAAAATGCAGGGTAATGGTGATGGTCAAATGGTACAGCAGTACTACTCATTACTGCCCTTTGAGGCTGAAGTTGAACCAAGTCTTGAACTATCCAGAATTTTCTCTACTGACAAATCCTTCTCCACACTCAGTGAACTTTTTGATGACATGGAAAAATTGAAGGTTAAAGAAACTAAACTACAATGGGACATCTGGTCCATGAGCAAATATATTGAACTGCATATTATACCAAGAGGCCTAAGGGTCAATAAATTCCCTACCTTTGATACAGAGGATAAAAATTTTATGGAGGCCTGGAAAAATGTATTGACAGACTGCTCAATGCGACACTGTCACTGTTATGTGATTTTAATACCAGAATGTTAATTATTGTCAGAGAGGAAATTTGTATGTTACAATTAGAATTGAATTCCAGACAAAGTGATGTGGACTATGGTAGATTTGACCTAGTGCTTAGGAACACTATAGCTGACATTACAAAACAGGTTATTGACACAAAACATACTAAATACATTCGTGACCTAAATGACTACGATACTAACACAGTATATATATGGAATCGTAACAGACGTACTCAAACTCGTAGACAGCAGAATAGGAACAGGTTGAACAACAGAAGACATAGAAATAGAAGAGGGGGGGGCAGACACTCTGAGGTCACATTCTCTGATACTGAAGCAGAATCTGGGGAGGATGGGTCAGCTACCAGTGGAGATGAAGTGCTATCATCTAATGGTACGAAAGGTATATTAAAAAATGCCCAGATAGGGGGGCGTGTCCGAACACCGACTAGAATGGCTGCTTTTCAACTACGGCTGTGAATCCAAGCAGATAAATCTGTTGTTTATCTCTCATTAGCACTAAAATTCAAGGCTTCTCTAAGTACTACTGTGTTGTCTATCTCTAAAGGAGCAGAATTATATAGTTTTCATACTAGTTTCCAGCCTGGCAGACCAGAACTTATGAGGTACGCAGCGGAGGCCTAACATCGGCCTGGATCCTCATTCGCCCTCCCCAATTTCCTGATCAGTCGGGTCCAGCAGCTGAAACAGTTCAAAAGCACCATCGTTCTTTGAGAATCACAACATATGTATCAACATAGATACTTAATTGCATACCATATAGGAGAAGCGTGTGTTAGTGAACCTTTGTGTTTCCCTTGGGAACACAATTTTTTTTGCCCTTTATTATTCTTTCACTCCCTTTGAGTGTGCTGGATTATAGGAGCAATGAGCAAATCTCCATTCTGTAGACAAAATAGAGCCAGCCAGTATATGGAAAAAACAGCTCAATTTATCTCTATAGGATAAAAATCAAATTTTGCTATTTGCTTTGCAACCACAGTTTAACCCTAACCACTACATTAATTCTGCCATGGCCTGCCAAAACTACCAACAACATTACCTTTAACTGTGACTCATACTGCAATTTCAGCTAGATTATGAGTTTTGCGTTATGAGTGAAAAAGCATTGTTATGCTTCATAACGATGCTTTTTCACTAACGCCGCTATTATAAGTCTTGTCAGAATAGGTGTACCACACACCTTTTTGGCAGTAACGCAACGTCAGTACTGCACTTTAAGAAAAATCCTTTTTCAATGGGACTTCCATAGCGCTGCTATTACCAGTTTTGCGGTGAGGCAAAAAAGTGAGCGGTACACTCTAAAATGACAAGATCCGTACTGCCATCTAAAGTCAGTAGTTTGTATGTTACAAATCTGTAACATAAAACTCATAACTAAACTGTCACAAAGTACACTAACACCCATAAACTACAGATTAACCCGTAAACCAAGGCCCTCCGAAATCGCAAACACTAAAATAAAATAATTAAACCCTAATCTGCTGCTCCGGACATCACCGCCACTATTAAAATGTATTAACCCCTATTCCGCCGCTCCCCGACATCGTCGCCACTATAATAAAATGATTAACCCCTAAACTGTCATCCTCCTGTATCTCAAACACTATTTAAATATTATATTCCGCCGCTCCCCCACATCGCCGCTATAATAAACCTATTAACCACTAAACCGCAAGCCCCCCACAGCGAAATATACTACATTAAACTATTAACCCCTAAACCTCTGGTCTCCCACATCACTACATAAATATATTAACCCCTAAACCTAACCCTAAAGTAACTCTAACCTTAACGTAACCCTAACCCTAACACCCCCTAGCTTAAATATAATTAAAATAAATCTAAATAAACCTTACAATTATTACCTAAATAATTCCTATTTAAAACTAAATAAATACTTACCTGTAAAAAAACCTAAGCTAGATACAATATAACTAATAGTTACATTGTAGCTATCTTAGGTTTTATTTTTATTTCACAGCTAAGTTTGTATTTATTTTAACTAGGTAGACAAGTTAGTAAATAGTTATTAACTATTTACTAGCTACCTAGTTAAAATAAATACAAACTTACCTGTAAAATAAAACCTAACCTGCCTTACACTAAAACCTAACATTACAATAAAATAAAATAAATTAAATTAATAAAATACAATTATCTAAATTACAAAAAAAAATAAACACTAAATTACCCAAAATAAAAATGAATTACTCCTAATCTAATAGACCTATTAAAATAAAAAAGCCCCCCCAAAATAAAATAAAAACCTAACCTACATTAAACTTCCAATGGCCCTTAAAAGGGCCTTTTGCGTGGCATTGCCCCAAAGAAATCAGCTCTTTTACCTGTAAAAAAAAATACAAACAACCCCCCAACAGTAAAACCTACCACCCACACAACCAAACCCCCCAAATAAAAACCTATCTAAATAAACCTAAGCTAAACATTGCCCTGAAAAGGGCATTTGGATGGGCATTGCCCTTAAAAGGGCATTTAGCTCTTTTACTGTCCAAACCCTAAACTAAAAATAAAACCCACCCAATAAACCCTTAAAGAAACCTAACACTAACCCCCGACGATCCACTTACAGTTTTTTAAGACCGGACTTCCATCCTCATCCAAGCGGCAGAAGTCCTCATTGAAGCCGGCAGAAGTCTTCATCCAAGCGGGCAGAAGTCCTCATCGAAGCCGGCAGAAGTCTTCATCCAAGCAGACAGAAGTCTCCATCCAGACGGCAACTTCTATCTTCATCCATCCGGCACGGAACAGGTCCATCTTCAAGAGATCCGGCGCGGAGCATCCTCTTCTTCCGATGCTCAACGTAGAATGAAGTTTCCCTTTAAAGTACGTCATCCAAGATGGCGTCCCTTACATTCCGATTGGCTGATAGAATTCTATCAGCCAATAGGAATTAAGGGGGAAAAATCCTATTGGCTGTTGCAATCAGTCAATAGGATTGAGCTTTCATCCTATTGGCTGATCCAATCAGCCAATAGGATTGAGCTTGCATTCTGTTGGCTGATTAGATCAGCCAATAGGATGAAAGCTCAATCCTATTGGCTGATTGCAACAGCCATTAGGAATTTTTCCCCTTTAATTCCTATTGGCTGATAGAATTCTATCGGCCAATCGGAATGTAAGGGACGCCATCTTGGATGACGTACCTTAAAGGGAAACTTCATTCTTCATTGACCATTGGAAAGAAGAGGATGCTCCGCGCCAGATGTCTTGAAGATGAACCTGCTCCGCGCTGGATGGATAAAGACAGAAGATGCCGTCTGGATGAAGACTTCTGCCCGCTTGGATGAAGACTTCTGCCAGCTTCGATAAGGACTTCTGCCTGCTTGGATGAAGACTTCTGCTGGCTTTCTATGAGGACTTCTGCCTGCTTGGATGAAGACTTCTGCTGCCTGGATGAGGATGGATGTCCGGTCTTCGAGAACTGTAAGTGGATTGTCGGGGGTTAGTGTTAGATTTTTTAAGGGTTTATTGGGTGGGTTTTATTTTTAGCTTAGGGTTTGGGCAGTAAAAGAGCTAAATGCCCTTTTAAGGGCAATGCCCATTCAAATGCCCTTTTCAGGGCAATGGTTATCTTAGGTTTATTTAGATAGGTTTTTATTTGGGGGGTTTGGTTGTGTGGGTGGTGGGTTTTAATGTTGAGGGGTTGTTTGTTTTTTTTTTTACAGGTAAAAGAGCTGATTTCTTTGGGGCCGTTTAGTGTAGGCTAGGGGTTTTTTTATTTTTGGTGGGGGCTTTTTTATTTTGATAGAGCTATTAGATTAGGAGTAATTCATTTTTATTTTTGATAATTTCGTTTTTTATTTTGTGTAATATTTGTTTATTTTTTTTTGTAATTTAGATAATTGTATTTGATTAATATAATTTATTTTATTTTATTGTATAAGGCAGGTTAGGTTTTATTTCACAGTTAAGTTTGTATTTATTTTAACTACGTAGCTAGTAAATAGTTAATAACTATTTACTAACTAGTCTACCTAGTTAAAATAAATACAAACTTACCTGTGAAATAAAAATAAAACCTAAGCTAGCTACAATGTAACTATTAGTTATATTGTAGCTAGCTTACCTTTTATTTTACAGGTAAGTATTTAGTTTTAAATAGGTATTATTTAGGTAATATTTGTAAGTTGTTTTGAGATTTATTTTAATTATCTTTAAGTTAGGGGGTGTTAGGGTTAGGGTTACATTAGGGTTAGGGTTATGCTTAGGGTTAGGGTTACGTTAGGTTTAGGCAGGGCCGTCTTTAACACAGGGCAAAAGGGGCAGCTGCCCAGGGCCCAGTCTCTGTTGAGGGGCCCAAGAGTCTTAAAAAAATAAAACATTTTTTTTTTTTATGGTTCACTCCAGACTGCTGATGTGACATGGGGAACACACACATTCAGTCATAATACTGTCACAGTCAAAAGTACTCTGCTTATATATATTTTTTTTTAAATGGTGCCAGACCGTGCCAGTGTCATGTGACATGCCAAGCTATTGCCATATGCTGTTTTAGATGTGCACTGTGCAGCACTGAATGCAAATCCCTAACTCGGCATCCAGCCATTCCCACTGCATCAGAAAAGGTCCTACTGGGGTTACCACTGTTACCAGGTAACTGCTCTGGTGGTGGGGATAGTTTCTGGGTAAGGCTGACTGTAGGCGCATGCAGTTGAAAGCTGCTCTTTCTACTGTGGCCCTAAGATCAACTAACTGAAGTTTGTTAGGGGAACAGTGCTTTGTAGAAAGGTGTCAGTGGGAAGAATAAGTGAGTGCACACACGCCCCTCCCCATGCAGCATTGTCTAGTGCAGGGTAAGAGGGAACTTGTTCCTAGCAAAGAAGTGACATGTGCTGCTGTGGCTGATGTATAGTGTCATGCTGATACTTCACACATTAATGTAAGGTTTATTTTTATAGTTTTTGTTTTCTCTCTGTCTCAGATTTTACAGCTTCCCATAGCAGTTCTGTTGTTCCAGTCAGTAAACTTATATTTGTCTGCACCTCCATGCTTCCTCCTCAGTCTTTAACTTGCTTTGCTCCTGTTGGCTGCCCTAAATCTCTTTAACCAGCTAACCTCACACCAGAATCACATTCAAAAGAATATTAAATGAATATTAAATGAATCCACAGTGGAGGAATTTATATATTTATTTACTTATTTAATACTGCTTAGGTCCAGTTTCAGAAATTGCAATTTATTTCATTTTTTTTTTTGGGATGTTTTTTGGGATGTTGGGGTGGAGAGCAAAATTGCATGGGGTGGGGGGGGCCCAAGAAAATTTTGCCCAGGGTCCAGTCAATATTAAAGACGGGGTTAGGGTTAGGTTTAGGGGTTAATATATTTATTTAGTGTTAGCGATGTTAGAGGCCAGAGGTTTAGGGGTTAATAACTTTAGTTTAGTGGTGGCGACATTAGGGGGTTAATAACTGTAATGTAGGTGGCGGCGATGTTAAGGGCGGAAAATTAGGGGTTAATAAGTGTATTAAGGTGGCAGCGATGTTAAGGGCGGAAGATTAGGGGTTAATAGTTTTATGTAGGTGGTGGCGAGGTCGGGCGGCAGATTAGGGGTTAATAACATTATGTAGGTGGCGGCGATGTTGGGGGCAGCAGATTAGGGGCTAATAACTGTAATGTAGGTGGCGGCGATGTTAGGGGCAGCAGATTAGGGGTGTTTAGAAGTGGTTTTTATGTTAGGGTGTTAGGTTTAAACATAACTTTTTCTTTCCCCATAGACATCAATGGGGCTGCATTACGGAGCTTTTATTTACGCGATCGCAGGTGTTAGGCTTTTTTTTGCCGGCTCTCCCCATTGATGTCTATGGGGAAATCGTGCACGAACACGTCAAAGCAGCGCTTGTATTTGGGTGAAGCAGGGAGCTCAACGCCACCATATCGCCCGCGCAAGCCTGCTTTTTGTAAACCTGTAATAGCAGCGCTATAGGGAGGTAAGCGGTGAAAATAGCGTACACAAAATTAGCGAGCAGTCATAACGCCATAACTTGTAATCTAGCCATTTACTTCTAACTATATATTTCCAATATATTTCAGTTTAACCCTCACCAATGACTTGATCCCCTTCAGGACAATAAACCCTAATGAAAACATGCTACTACTTCCAATGTTTCTACAACTTTTGTTATCATTTGTTGGACCTATAGGATGTAGATCATAGTATATAGAATACTTTATCAAAATGTCCTGTTACATCAACATAGAATATATATATATATATATATATATATATATATATATATATATATATATATATATATATATACAGGTAGCCCTCAGTTTACACCGGGTTAGGTTCCAGAAGGAATGGTTGTAAATCGAAACCGTTGTAAATTGAAACCCAGTTTATAATGTAAGTCAAAGGGAAGTGAGGGAGATAGGTTCCAGGCCCCTCTCAAAATTGTCATAAGTAACACCTAATACATTATTTTTAAAGCTTTGAAATTAAGACTTTAAATGCTAAACAGCATTATAAACCTAATAAAATAATCACACAACACAGAATATACAATTAAACTAAGTTAAATGAACAAAAACATTTGCTAAACAGCATTATAAACCTAATAAAATAATCACACAACACAGACTTCACTTGCATTTTTCTGCAAACAGTTCTTTCTATGCATTCCAATCTGGACTGATTTATAGACAGGAAGATCTTGCTCCTTTGAAATCTGCTCGATAGTTCAGGTCTGGTTAAACTGATTAATTTCAGCTTGCTTGGCTTTGCTGCAGCACAAGCGGACAGCTCCACCTACTGGCTATATTAATAAATGAACTGCTTCTCAATGCTTTTCAATAGCAGTCACAGGAATGGAACAAAAGGTTGTTATTCTGAAACGGTGTAAATTGAACCGTTGTAAAACGAGGGCCACCTGTGTATATATATATATATATATATATATATATATATATATGTATTGTAAATAAATATATATATATATATATATATATATATATATATACACACAGAGAGAAGCACACTCACAGGAACAAACAACTGGCTCAATACTATTGTTAGCCTGTTCTTTGGCGATTTACCACCTGGGTGCAGCTTCTTTTAGCCCAGTAATGCTTTTCACAGAGAAGAACTTTCCTATAGTATATCAGTCTGATCCCGCCTATTACGGTCAGTCCAGCGCCGAAATACCATGCAATTCCTCTCTGAACAAGGAACACAGCAACCCCACACAATCGTTTCGGCCTTCATAGGGCTTCTCTGTGTGTGTATGTATATATATATATATATATATATATATATAACTTCGTAGTAAAGGAGGGCACTCACAGCATGTAATCCAATAATTTATTTTAAACACAATGCATGAAAAGTCATAGTCGACGTTTGGCTCTATCTTTGAGCCTTCTTCAAGATTTTAAATCTTAGTACGGCTAACCAGCCGTGTTCCCGGCGGAGAGAAAAGCATCAGGAGTGCTGGGCTACCGGCTATTGGACATTATATATATATATATATATATATATTTACATAGATGAATATTTATGTGTATATATATATATATATGTGTGTATATATATATATATATATATATATATATATATATATATATATATGTAAGTGTGTGTGTGTATGTATGTATGAATGTATGAATTTATGTATATATATATATATATATATATATATATATATATATATATATATATATATACATATATGTGTGTGTGTGTAAACACATACTGTGCCAGCTAGTACACTCTCCAACGGCATATCTTGTGAAATATTAATATTGCAGAAGCCATTTGTGAGTGTGCACATAGGTGACTGTGGGTCCTTATTAATGTCTATGACCCGGGTGGGGGGGGCTTTATGGATTCTTGCACCTGGGCCCTGGAGTTTCCAGGTACGCCTCTGCTGTGAATGTTTGTTAATAGAGGGCAAAAATGTCTGTTGTATATAGATTTTATTATGTTTATCCAATACAACAAGGAAATCCACCTTCTTCAGAGTTATTGCTGACATATATTTGGTAATAATTCAAATACACACCCTTTTTTATGGTTTGGAATCCAGAAAAAAAACTCAATAATTATGAGTTTCCTGAGGATTTGTTACATACTGGAATTTACTCCTATATGTTTCATATCAAATTTGCAGTTAATAAAGGTACAGTGTAAACAAACGCTATGAAAATGGTAATTTCTTTGTGTCAAAAATATGTTTTTCCACCAACATTCAATATTTACATATTGTAGTTAAATTTCAGGTGTTATTAATCTTATATATTCAACAGACAAATGGTACTAAATCTAATGAAATGTGTTGTGTTGTTCAAATTAATAATCCTGCACCTACATTGTTTGGATCCATAGTGTGTACAATTTCACTTATTCATTTTGCATATTTAAAGGTTCTATAAAGCCTTGCGCATACTGATGTGTCGTTAGAAAAGACCAAAGGGTAGATTGAACAACCCGCCTGAAACCTAAGTTAAGAAGCAGCTACTTAACTTCTCCACCACCTTTTCGGATGACACCCCCGAATGTGCAGGAGACGGCATTGCACAAGAAAAATCTTAAAATATGTATGTGCTATGAAATTATTTTTTGGCCTTAGAGTGTATTGTTTGTGAAAGGTTTAAACACTTTATGGGGACCATTTATCATGTGTCAGGCATACATGATCCGCTGTATCAGATCATTTCCGCCCGACATCGATAAAAGCCGACAGCATTGCTTGTGCAATACCGCCCCCTGCACATTTGCGGCCAATCGGACGCTAAGCAGGGGGTGTAAATCATCACAATCATATCTGATCGGGATGATTGCTGTCTGCCACCTCAGAGGTGGCGGACGAGTTAAGGAGCAGCGATCTTAGGACTTCACTAGCTTCTTAACTTATGCTTCAAGGGAACCTGAAACTACGGGGGTAGATTGAAGCATCTGCTGCTGGGTAAATCTACCTCTATATATTTGATGTAATTATGAAGATCAAAATATTGGGTCTTTTTTAAGTAAAACACATAGCTTTAACACCTTAACCCCTTAATGACCACAGCACTTTTCCATTTTCTGTCCGTTTGGGACCAAGGCTATTTTTACATTTCTGCGGTGTTTGTGTTTAGCTGTAATCTTCCTCTTACTCATTTACTGTACCCACACATATTATATACCGTTTTTCTCGCCATTAAATGGACTTTCTAAAGATACCATTATTTTCATCATATCTTATAATTTACTATAAAAAAAATTATAAAATATGAGGAAAAAATGGAAAAAAACACACTTTTTCTAACTATGACCCCCAAAATCTGTTGCACATCTACAACCACCAGAAAACACCCATGCTAAATAGTTTCTAAATTTTGTCCTGAGTTTAGAAATACCCAATGTTTACATGTTCTTTGCTTTTTTTGTAAGTTATAGGGCAATAAGTACAAGTAGCACTTTGCTATTTCCAAACCATTATTTTTCAAAATTAGCGCTAGTTACATTGGAACCCTGATATCTTTCAGGAACCTCTGAATATCCATTGACATGTATATATTTTTTTTTAGTAGACATCCCAAAGTATTCATCTAGGCACATTTTGGTATATTTCATGCCACCATTTCACCGCCAAATGCGATTAAATACAAAAAATCGTTCACTTTTTTACTAATATTTTCACAAACTTTTGGTTTCTCACTGAAATTATTTACAAACAGCTTGTGCAATTATGGCTTAAATGGTTGTAAATTCTTCTCTGGGATCCCCTTTGTTCAGAAATAGCAGACATATATGGCTTTGGCGTTGCTTTTTAGTAATTAGAAGGCTGCTAAATGCCACTGCGCACTACACGTGTATTATGCCCAGCAGTGAAGGGGTTAATTATAGAGCATGTAGGGAGCTTTTAGGGATAATTTTAGCTTTAGTGTAGTGTAGTAGACAACCCCAAGTATTGATCTAGGCCAATTTTAAGTATATTTCATGCCACCATTTCACCGCCAAATGCGATCAAATTAAAAAAAAACGTTAAATTTTTCACAATTTTAGGTTTCTCACTGAAATCATTTACAAACAGCTTGTGCAATTATGGCACAAATGGTTGTAAATGCTTCTCTGGGATCCCCTTTGTTCAGAAATAGCAGACATATATGGCTTTGGCGTTGCTTTTTGGTAATTAGAAGGCCGCCAAATGCCGCTGCATTTCACACGTGTATTATGGCTAGCAGTGAAGGGGTTAATTATGTAGCTTGTAGGGACCTTGCAGGGTTAATTTTAGCTTTAGTGTAGAGCTCAGCCTCCCACCTGAAACATGAGACCCCCTGATCCCTCCCAAACAGTTCTCTTCCCTCCCCCACCCCACAATTGTCCCGGCCATCTTAAGTACTGGCAGAAACTCTGCCAGTACTAAAATAAAAGCTATATTTGGGCTTTTTTTGTGTTTTTTTTTTAGCATATTTACATATGCTGCTGTGTAGGATCCCCCCTTAGCCCCCAGCCTCACTGATTCCCCACCAAACAGCTCTCTAACCCTCCCCCTCTGCCTTAATGGGCGCCATCTTGGGTACTGGCAGCTGTCTGCCAGTACCCAGTTTAGTAAAAAAATGTGCCTTTTTTAAAAAAAAAAATGCCCTTTTCTGTAGTGTAGCTTCCCCCACAAGATCAACCCCCCACCCCTTCCAGATCCCTTAGCTGTTTATTTACAGCTTTCAAAACTTTTTATTTTTTACTTTTGACAGCTTTATTTTTCTGTAGTGTAGCGGTTCCCTCCCGCTCCCGCCCCGTGCACGCGCCCGCCCGCCGCCCCCGTGCACGTGTGCGCTCCCGTGCGCGCTCCCGTCCGTCCCGCCCCCGATCCCGCCCCCCTCCACTCCACTCAGCACATCGATGGCCGCCCACCCGCCTCCCAGACTTGCTCCCACCCACCAACGATACCGGCCACCGATGTCCGGTGCAGAGAGGGCCACAGAGTGGCTCTCTCTGCATCGGATGGCCAAGGGGGGTTATTGCAGGATGCCTCCATATCGAGGCATCACTGCAATAACCGGAAAGCAGCTCGAAGCGAGCAGGATCGCTTCCAGCTGCTTTCCAGACCAAGGACGTACGCCACACGTCTTCGGTCATTAACTGTATTTTTTTTGAGGACGTGTGGCGTACGTCCTTGGTCGTTAAGGGGTTAATGACCAAGGATGTGCCAGGCACGTCCTACAAAAAACAACTTTGATATAATAAAGTCTTCATTTGTGAAGTTTTTGGCTGTCCTTTAGAGGCTTTGCATGTGGATTGTAATTTGTATGGCATGAGCACCAGGAAGCTTGTATTGTGAAAGAGAGTGCCATCTATATGAGACATTTTCAAATCAGCCAATAGGATAAGAGCTACTGATATCCTATTGGCTGATTTTAAACTACCAGGGCTATTTGTAATTTAGTTTAGATTAGGGGGTGTTTTGATTTGGGGGAGGGGGGGCTTATTTATTTTCATAGGGAATAGGTTAAAAAAAATATTTTTGATAATTTGGTTTATTATTTTCTGTAATGCTAGACTTTTTTATTTTTTGTAATTTTAGATTAATTTAGTTTAATTTAATCTTAGGTGTTTTTTTTTTAGTACTGTTAGGATTTTTTATTTTAATTGTAATTTTGTATTTTATTATTATATTTAATTTGGGGTTAATTTAGAAGGTGTTAGGTTAGGGGGCTTAGGAATTAAATTAGTTATTTGCATTGTGGGAGGTTGGCGGTTTAGGAGATAATAGATTAATTAAGATTTTTGCTATGTGGGGGAATTGCGGTTTAGGGGTTAATAAGTTAATTAGTTACTTTGCGATGTGGGGGAATGGCGGTTTAGGGGTTAATACATTTATTAGGTAGTTTGCGTTGTGGTGAATGGCGGATTAGAAGTTAATAGATTTATTAGGTAGTTTGCGATGTGGGTGATTGGTGGATTAGGGGTTAATAGTTTAATTAGGCATATTTCGTTGTGAGGGGTTGGCGGTTTAGGGGTTAATACATTTATTATTAGTTCTGATATGGGGGTGATGGAGGATATATGGGTTTTTACGTGTCAGGTTTTGAAAAAAAAATTATTTTCACAGGCACCGGCAGTTTCTAAAGTGCCGTTAGTCACTGGCGACTCCAGAAATGTGTATTTATTCCAGTTTCTGGACATCGCTAGTTTATTCGTCTTATGGCAGTTTATGAACTGCCGGCGGGGTTTATGTGATTCCCCGATGTGCGAGGGGAAATTTCAGGCAACACGGGTTTCAGGAGTTGCGCTGAAGCCTGGGCCGCATATGTAATCTTGCCCAATATGAGTAATTACAGCCCTGATGAATTCCATTTTGCAATGCATTGTCGAAACACTCGTAGGCAGTTGTAATATACGATAGTTATACAAAAAAACTGTAAAATAATTAAATACAGTTGATTCAGTTATTCACTGATTTATTTAATGAAACACATATCATCAACAAAAGTAAATTCATTTTTAATGATTTTCTCCTTTCCCATAGGCTGCTTTGTATTTTGTTTCTTTCTTTTCTTTGAAGCAGGGGCGGAACTACAGGTGATGCGATGTCCACGACTGCCCAAGAGGTCCCTCCCACAGGAGGGTCAAACTTCAGACAGGTTTGTATTTGCTTTTTAAAAATGTAATAATTTTTTTTTTTTGTTTGCAAAATTGCAATATCTTTGCTGCCTTAGCCGCCCGATCTCCGGAGGAAATTCACACATAAACACATACACACACACACACACATACATACACACACATACATACACAAAAACATACATACACATACAGGTATACCTCACTTTACAGCGCTTCACTTTACAGCGATTTGCTAATACAGCGCTTTGTGGAGCTGAAGTTCAACCTCCAAGGATTTTGAAACAGTGCTGTAATCATCGTGAGATTGCGAGAAAAGTGAATGGCACTATTTTGTTATGCTTAGTTCACTCTGTTAACAGCATTGCAGTGCAATCTTTGTCTCAGTGCTAGCCTGGCAAATTTTACTACAGTAATTGTCACTATTAGGTACAGTATTTATTGAATACTAATTGAATACTTGCTGTGCTAGTGTTAAACTAAACGTAGCACTATTGCACCCCTAATATATGTTAGTTCAAACATGTTTTCAAGATTTTAAACACTGAAAAGAAAGCTATAACTGCCTTGTTTCACTTTAAGGCGGTTTTCACTTTACAGCGGGGCTCCGGTCCCTAACCCGCTGTATGAGCGGGGTATACCTGTATATATACACACACACACACAGTAAACAGTAGGATGTTATCATAAGCTCAGTATAATGTGGGCCTGCACAGGAGTACAAAACCATTTAGGGTTAGGATGCAGCACACCTGGTATAGCTAAAAAATAAATTAGTTACTGGCTGATATTTGCATAACTGTTATATGGACCTTGTCTAATAATCACCTTGAAATTGCAGGACAGTTGTATGACGGTTTTGCCATCTTTCTTCTCTTTCTTTGTTTTGTAACAGCACTTGGCAGCAGAACCTGGGACCATCTGTGGTCTTTAATCCTTGGATTCTAAGAGATGCCTCCTTATGCTGACTCCCCACTATAGAAAGTCTCCCTTTGTATTTTTCATCTGTCCCTTTTGCTATTGGTTTGTAGATGTATCTGGCATTTCCACAAGGGATAGATGTTGCCTCCCTCCAATACACTTCTACAGTTGTATTTTCATCCCAGTCCTTTGGGAAGCTGATCCTACATGGGATTGTCACAGTGTCGCCTGCTTTCACCCTTACTGCCTCTACCTGGTCAGCACAGTACTGGTTGTCTCCATAGCATTGTATTACTTCTGAAAAGAGATACAATTGTGTTACAACTGCCAATCAATAACAGAAACCTATTTGTAGCCATTACAAATAGGCTAATCAGGAATACACAATAGTTTTTTTTTTTTATATCATCAAAAATTGTTCCAGACCTATATACTGTGAATTAATTATTACCATATTGAAAAAGATGTGTAGTGACTAAATAGTTATTTTCATCTATTTCAAGTTACATGGATTTAGAAGGGAAATGAAGCCCAAAATGTTTCTTTCATGATTCAGACACAGCATACATTTTTTTTTAAAAGTTTTCAATTTACTTCTAGTATCAAATTTACTTTGTTCTCCTGTAATTCTTTATTGAAGAGATATCTAGATAGGTAGCGTCCACATATCTAAAGCACTACATGGCAGGAAATAGTGCTGACATCTGGTGTTCTTGCTGATGTATGACTCTTGCAAACCGACGGCCATATAGTGCTGCCGACACGTTCACGCTCCTAACTTATCTTTCCTGCTTTTCAACAAAGGATACCAAGAAAATTAGTATTATTTAATAACAGAAGTCAATTAGTATGCTTTATCTGAATCATTTGGGTTTTATGCACCTTTAAGGATACATCATACTATTTTTTTTCTATCATGTATTTGTATGAGCATTGGTTAAAAAAGTTAGGCAAAGGGTTTTTTAAAGTGAAATAAAGAGGCAGTACATATAAAACCTTGTTTTTATTGCTCATTGGTTAATAGGGACAACTCACACATACAAATGAGTTTATTCAGAATATTATTTAATATAAAAAATTTAGCTGTTTACTATGTAAGAATGATTTAAAATCATTAAAGGGACACTCAGGTTAAATTAAATTTTCATGATTCAGATACAGCATGTAATATTAAACAACTTTCCAATTTACTTCCATTAAAAAAAATGTGCACAGTCTTTTATATTTACAATTATTGAGTCACCAGATCCTACTGAGCATGTGCAAGAATTCATAGACTATATGTATATGCATTTGTGATTGGCTGATTGCTATCAAGGGGAGTGGAAATATACATAACTTTGAAATTTGTTATAAAAAAATATACTACTCATTTGAAGTTCAGACTAAGTGCTATTGCATTGTCTTGTTATCTTGCATTTGTTGATTATGCAAATCTAATGTGTTGACTGGTCCTTTAACAAGGATGTTAACACTATGGTGCGCCAACATAACTAGAGCACAAGCCACAGCGCTTCCACTTTTACTCTCATATAACAAATTAAAGGGACAGTCAAGTCCAAAATAAACTTTCATGATTCAGATAGGGCATGTCATTTTAAACAACTGTCCAATTTACTTTTATCACCAATATTGCTTTGTTCTCTTGGTATTCTTAGTTGAAAGCTAAACCTAGGAGGTTTATATGCTAATTTCTTAGACCTTGAAGGCCGCCTCTTATCTAAATGCATTTTGACAGATAGCTAACATATAGGGGCCTAGTTATCAAGCCGTCAACCTCAAATACGCTGGAATTCCGCAGCGTATTTGTGGCGAGGCTGATTCGCCTTAGTTATCAAAGGCTCGAGACCGGCAAAAGTAGAATTTTGTGACGTAAGCATCGATCCGCCGGACTCAGTCCGACACAGATCGATTCTTACGTCACTCCAGATGTTCCGCACACAAGTGCGGCACATTCTCACTACTTTTGCTAGCTATCAAAAAACTAGCAGGTACGCTCGGCACTTTTACGGCCCAGCGTACCTGGTTTTCAATCCGCCACCCCTGGAGGCGGCGGATCCCATAGGAATCAATGGGAGTCTGACCATAGCGAAAGTACAAGTTCGCTGCTGACAGACATCCCATTGATTCCTATGGGAGCTGTCTGCACCTAACACCCTAACATGTACCCCGAGTCTAAACACCACTAATCTGACCCCCCCTACACCGCCGCAACTAAATAAAGTTATTACCCCCTAAACCGCCGCTCCCGGAGCCCACCGCAAGCTACTCTATACATATTAACCCCTAAACCGCCGCTCCCGGAGCCCACCGCAACTATAATAAATGTATTAACCCCTAAACCGCCGCTCCCTGAACCGGCCGCAACCTATATTAAATATATTAACCCCTATCCTGCCCCCCCTACACCCTCGCCACCTATAATAAATTTAATAACCCCTAATCCCCTAATCTGCCCCCCCTACACCGTCGCCACCTATAATAAATTTATTAACCCCTAATCTGCCCCCCCTACACCGTCGCCACCTATAATAAATTTATTAACCCCTATCCTGCCCCCCACTACGCCGCCGCCACTGTAATAAAATGATTAACCCCTAAACCTAAGTCTAACCCTAACCCTAACGCCCCCCTAACTTAAATATTAATTAAATAAATCTAAATAAATTAACTCTTATTAACTAAATGAATCCTATTTAAAACTAAATACTTACCTTTAAAATAAACCCTAATATAGCTACAATATAAATAATAATTATATTCTAGCTATCTTAGGATTTATATTTATTTTACAGGTAACTTTCAATTTATTTTAACCATGTACAATAACTATTAAATAGGTATTAACTATTTAATAGCTTACCTAGCTAAAATAAAGAGAAATGTACCTGTGAAATAAATCCTAACCTAAGTTACAATTACACCTAACACTACACTATACTTTAATAAATTATTCCTATTTAAAAATAAATACTTACCTGTAAAATAAACCCTAAGATAGCTACAATGTAATTAATAATTATATTATAGCTATCTTAGGATTTATATTTATTTTACAGGTAACTTTGTATTTATTTTAGCTAGTTAGAATAGTTATTAAATAGTTATTAACTATTTAATAACTACCTAGCTAAAAGAAATACAAAATTACCTGTAAAATAAATCCTAACCTAAGTTACAATTAAACCTAATACTACACTATCATTAAATTAACTAAATAAACTACCTACAAATAACTACAATTAAATACAATTACATAAACTAACTAAAGTACAAAAAAAAAAGCTAAGTTACAAAAAATAAAAAAGTAAGTTACAAACATGTTAAAAATATTACAACAATTTTAAGCTACTTACACCTAATCTAAGCCCCCTAATAAAATAACAAACCCCCCCAAAATAAAAAAAATCCCTACCCTATTCTAAATTAAATAAATTTCAAAGCTCTTTTACCTTACCAGCCCTTAAAAGGGCCATTTGTGGGGGCATGCCCCAAAAAGTTCAGCTCTTTTGCCTGTAAAAGAAAAATACAACCCCCCCCCAACATTAAAACCCACCACCCACATACCCCTAATCTAACCCAAACCCCCCTTACAAAAACCTAACACTAATCCCCTGAAGATCATCCTACCTTGAGTCGTCTTCACTCAGCAGAGCCACTGATGGAACTGAAGAGGACATCCGGAGCGGAAGAAGTTAATCCTCCAAGCGACGCTGAAGAAATCTTCCATCCGATGAAGTCATCATCCAGGCGGCGCTGAAGAAGTCTTCGATCCGGCCGATGTCATCTTCAAAGAGGCGCTGAAGAGGTCTTCTATCCGGGCGAAGTCATCTTCCAAGCCAGGTCTTGAATCTTCCTTCCGCCGACGTGGAACCACCTTCTTCACCGACGGACTACGACGAATGACGGCTCCTTTAAGGGACGTCATCCAAGATGGCGTCCCCTCAATTCCTATTGGCTGATAGGATTCTATCAGCCAATCGGAATTAAGGTAGGAAAAATCTGATTGGCTGATGGAATCAGCCAATCAGATTGAGCTCGCATTCTATTGGCTGTTCC
Organism: Bombina bombina; assembly: GCF_027579735.1. Lineage (NCBI taxonomy): Eukaryota > Metazoa > Chordata > Amphibia > Anura > Bombinatoridae > Bombina > Bombina bombina. The sequence continues at coordinate 857,261,330 of NC_069504.1, read as the reverse complement.
GATCAGCCAATAGAATGCGAGCTCAATCTGATTGGCTGATTGGATCAGCCAATCGGATTGAACTTGAATCTGATTGGCTGATTCCATCAGCCAATCAGATTTTCCTACCTTAATTCAGATTGGCTGATAGAATCCTATCAGCCAATCGGAATTGAGGGGACGCCATCTTGGATGACGTCCCTTAAAGGAGCCGTCATTCGTCGTAGTCCGTCGGTGAAGAAGGTGGTTCCGCGTCGGCGGAAGGAAGATTCAAGACCCGGCTTGGAAGATGACTTCGCCCGGATAGAAGACCTCTTCAGCGCCTCTTTGAAGATGACATCGGCCGGATCGAAGACTTCTTCAGCGCCGCCTGGATGATGACTTCATCGGATGGAAGATTTCTTCAGCGCCGCTTGGAGGATTAACTTCTTCCGCTCCGGATGTCCTCTTCAGTTCCATCGGTGGCTCGGCTGAGTGAAGACGACTCAAGGTAGGATGATCTTCAGGGGATTAGTGTTAGGTTTTTGTAAGGGGGGTTTGGGTTAGATTAGGGGTATGTGGGTGGTGGGTTTTAATGTTGGGGGGGGGGTTGTATTTTTCTTTTACAGGCAAAAGAGCTGAACTTTTTGGGGCATGCCCCCACAAATGGCCCTTTTAAGGGCTGGTAAGGTAAAAGAGCTTTGAAATTTATTTAATTTAGAATAGGGTAGGGATTTTTTTTATTTTGGGGGGGTTTGTTATTTTATTAGGGGGCTTAGATTAGGTGTAAGTAGCTTAAAATTGTTGTAATATTTTTAACATGTTTGTAACTTACTTTTTTATTTTTTGTAACTTAGCTTTTTTTTTTTTGTACTTTAGTTAGTTTATGTAATTGTATTTAATTGTAGTTATTTGTAGGTAGTTTATTTAGTTAATTTAATGATAGTGTAGTATTAGGTTTAATTGTAACTTAGGTTAGGATTTATTTTACAGGTAATTTTGTATTTCTTTTAGCTAGGTAGTTATTAAATAGTTAATAACTATTTAATAACTATTCTAACTAGCTAAAATAAATACAAAGTTACCTGTAAAATAAATATAAATCCTAAGATAGCTATAATATAATTATTAATTACATTGTAGCTATCTTAGGGTTTATTTTACAGGTAAGTATTTATTTTTAAATAGGAATAATTTATTAAAGTATAGTGTAGTGTTAGGTGTAATTGTAACTTAGGTTAGGATTTATTTCACAGGTACATTTCTCTTTATTTTAGCTAGGTAAGCTATTAAATAGTTAATACCTATTTAATAGTTATTGTACATGGTTAAAATAAATTGAAAGTTACCTGTAAAATAAATATAAATCCTAAGATAGCTAGAATATAATTATTATTTATATTGTAGCTATATTAGGGTTTATTTTACAGGTAAGTATTTATTTTTAAATAGGAATAATTTATTAAAGTATAGTGTAGTGTTAGGTGTAATTGTAACTTAGGTTAGTTTTTAGTTTACAGGTACATTTCTCTTTATTTTAGCTAGGTAAGCTATTAAATAGTTAATAACTATTTAATAGCTATTGTACCTAGTTAAAATAAATTGAAAGGTACCTGTAAAATAAAAATAAATTCTAAGATAGCTACAATATAATTATTATTTATATTGTAGCTATATTAGGGTTTATTTTAAAGGTAAGTATTTAGTTTTAAATAGGATTCATTTAGTTAATAAGAGTTAATTTATTTAGATTTATTTAATTAATATTTAAGTTAGGGGGGGCGTTAGGGTTAGGGTTAGACTTAGGTTTAGGGGTTAATCATTTTATTACAGTGGCGGCGGCGTAGTGGGGGGCAGGATAGGGGTTAATAAATTTATTATAGGTGGCGACGGTGTAGGGGGGGCAGATTAGGGGTTAATAAATTTATTATAGGTGGCGACGGTGTAGGGGGGGCAGGATAGGGGTTAATAGGTTTAATATAGGTTGCGGCGGGTTCATGGAGCGGCGGTTTAGGGGTTAAACTATTTATTTAGTTGCGGAGAGGTGCGGGATCAGCAGGATAGGGGTTAATAATTTTATAATAGAGGGCGACGGTATAGGGGGGCAGGATAGGGGTTACTAGGTATAATGTAGGTGGCAGCGGTGTCAGGGAGCAGCGGTTTAGGGGTTAATACATTTATAAGACTTGCGGCAGGGTCTAGGAGCGGCGGTTTAGGGGGTAGTAACTTTATTTAGTTGCGGGGGGCTCCGGGGGCGCCGGTATAGGGGGTAGAACAGTGTAGTTTAGTGTGAGTGCTTAGTGACAGGCTAGCAATAAAGCTGGGAAAAAGCCGAAGGGCAGCGAGATCGGATGAGTGATAACTGTCACAGTCCGCTGCTCATCGCCCCGCGGCTTTTTGACAGCTTTATTTGATAACTTAGGCGTATTTTTTCAGGTCCGCGGCGGCGAAGGTAGGCGAGCTTAGGCGGACGTATTGGGCCGGCGAAGCCAGAAAAGTAGACGGCTTGATAACTACCCCCCATAGATAACACTGTGCTCATGCACATGGAGTTACCTAGGAGTCAGCACTGATTGGCTAAAATGCAAGTCTGCCAAAATGACTGAAATATGGGGACTGTCTGCAGGGACTTAGATACAAGGTAATCACAGAGGTAAATAGTGTATTATTATAACTATGTTGGTTATGCAAAACTGGGTAATAGGTAATAAAGGGATTATCTGTTTTTAAACAACAATTCTGGTGTTGACTGTACCTTTAAAAGAGTTCTACCGAAAGCCAATGGCGCTCTAACCTTTGGATGTCCGATGGCGCGGGGGAACTAAAGTCCTCACATAATAGACTTCTATGGAAGCGCACTGAAACAAATCATTAAAAGCCCACTAAAGTTTCATGATTCAGATAAAGGCCTCTATTTATCAACCTGTCAACTTACCTGCATTCGCCGGCACCAATACGCTCACCTAAGATCGCCTAACATCGCTGCCGCGGACCTGAATACATTCTCCAAAATTATCAAAAAAGCTGTCAAAAAGCCGCGCACCAAGTACGGGGCGATGAGCAGTGGACTGTTGTAAACTAACAGTCATCGATCTTGCTGGTCTTCAGCTTTTTCGCAGCTTTCTTGCTACCCTGTCACTAAGCACCCACACTATACTATACTGTTTACCCCCTATACTGCCGCTCCCGGAGCCCACCGCAACTCTAATAAAGTGTTTAACCCCTAAACCACCGCTCCCGGAGCCCACCGCCACCTACATTATATGTATTAACCCCTAAACCGCCGCTCCCGGACCCCGCCGCAACTAAATAAAGTGTTTAACCCCTAAACCGCCGCTCACGGACCCCGCCGCAACTAAATAAATTGTTTAACCCCTAAACCGCCGCTCACGGACCCCGCCGCCAACTACATTATATTTATTAACCCCTAATCTTCCCCACCTACACCGCCGCCACCTACATTAAATGTATTAAACCCTAAACCTAAGTCTAACCCTAACCCCCCCTAACTTAAATATAATTTAAATAAATCTAAATAAATATTACTATCATTAAATACATTTTTCCTATTTAAAGCTAAATACTTACCTATAAAATAAACCCTAAGCTAGCTACAATATAACTAATAGTTACATTGTAGCTATCTTAGGCCTAGATTTGGAGTTTGGCGTTAGCCGTGAAAACCAGCGTTAGAGGCTCCTAACGCTGGTTTTAGGCTACCGCCGGTATTTGGAGTCACTCAAAATAGGGTCTAACGCTCACTTTTCAGCCGCGACTTTTCCATACCGCAGATCCCCTTACGTCAATTGCGTATCCTATCTTTTCAATGGGATCTTTCTAACTCCGGTATTTAGAGTCGTGTCTGAAGTGAGCGTTAGACATCTAACGACAAAACTCCAGCCGCAGGAAAAAAGTCAGTAGTTAAGAGCTTTCTGGGCTAACGCCGGTTTATAAAGCTCTTAACTAATGTACTCTAAAGTACACTAACACCCATAAACTACCTATGTACCCCTAAACCGAGGTCCCCCCACATCGCCGACACTCGAATAATTTTTTTTAACCCTTAATCTGCCGACCGCCACCTACGTTATCCTTATGTACCCCTAATCTGCTGCCCCTAACACCGCCGACCCCTGTATTATATTTATTAACCCCTAACCTGCCCCCCACAACGTCGCCTCCACCTAACTACACTTATTAACCCCTAATCTGCCGACCGCAAAGCGCCGCCACCTACATTATCCTTATGTACCCCTAATCTGCTGCCCCTAACACCGCCGACCCCTATATTATATTTATTAACCCCTAATCTGCCCCCCTCAACGTCGCCGACACCTGCCTACACTTATTAACCCCTAATCTGCCGAGCGGACCGCACCGCTACTATAATAAAGTTATTAACCCCTAATCCGCCTCACTAACCCTATAATAAATAGTATTAACCCCTAATCTGCCCTCCCTAACATCGCCGACACCTAACTTCAATTATTAACCCCTAATCTGCCGACCGGAGCTCACCGCTATTCTAATAAATGTATTAACCCCTAAAGCTAAGTCTAACCCTAACACTAACACCCCCCTAAGTTAAATATAATTTACATCTAACGAAATTAATTAACTCTTATTAAATAAATTATTCCTATTTAAAGATAAATACTTACCTGTAAAATAAATCCTAATATAGCTACAATATAAATTATAATTATATTATAGCTATTTTAGGATTTATATTTATTTTACAGGTAACTTTGTATTTATTTTAACCAGGTACAATAGCTATTAAATAGTTAAGAACTATTTAATAGCTAAAATAGTTAAAATAATTACAAATTTACCTGTAAAATAAATCATAACCTAAGTTACAATTAAACCTAACACTACACTATCAATAAATTAATTAAATAAACTACCTACAATTACCTACAATTAACCTAACACTACACTATCAATAAATTAATTAAATACAATTCCTACAAATAAATACAATTAAATAAACTAGCTAAAGTACAAAAAATAAAAAAGAACTAAGTTACAAAAAATAAAAAAATATTTACAAACATAAGAAAAATATTACAACAATTTTAAACTAATTACACCTACTCTAAGCCCCCTAATAAAATAACAAAGCCCCCCAAAATAACAAAATGCCCTACCCTATTCTAAATTACTACATTTCAAAGCTCTTTTACCTTACCAGCCCTGAACAGGGCCCTTTGCGGGGCATGCCCCAAGAAATTCAGCTCTTTTGCCTGTAAAAAAAAACATACAATACCCCCCCCCAACATTACAACCCACCACCCACATACCCCTAATCTAACCCAAACCCCCCTTAAATAAACCTAACACTAAGCCCCTGAAGATCTTCCTACCTTGTCTTCACCCTACCAGGTTCACCGATCCGTCCTGAAGAGCTCCTCCGATGTCCTGATCCAAGCCCAAGCGGGGGGCTGAAGAGGTCCATGATCCGGCTGAAGTCTTCATCCAAGCGGGGCAGAAGAGGTCTTCCATCCGATTGAAGTCTTCATCCAAGCAGCATCCATCCGGAGCGAAGCGGCAGCATCCTGAAGACCTCCACCGCGGAACATCCATCCTGGCCGACGACTGAACGACGAATGACGGTTCCTTTAAATGACGTCATCCAAGATGGCGTCCCTCGAATTCCGATTGGCTGATAGGATTCTATCAGCCAATCGGAATTAAGGTAGGCAGCTTTGTATTTATTTTAACTAGGTAGAATAGTTATTAAATAGTTATTAACTATTTAATAACTTCCTAGTTAAAATAAAGACAAATATACCTGTAAAATAAAACCTAACCTAAGTTACAATTACACCTAACACTACACTATGTATTAACCCCTAAACCGCTGCTCCCAGGCCCCGCCGCAACTAAATAAAGTGTTTAACCCCTAAACCACCGCTCACGGACCCCGCCACAACTAAATAAATTGTTTAACCCCTAAACCGGCGCTCCCGGACCCCGCCGCCACCTACTTTATATTTATTAACCCCTAATCTTCCCCCCCTACACCGCTGCCACCTACATTAAATTTATTAACCCCTAATCTGCCCCCCCTACACCGCCGCCACCTACATTAAATGTATTAACCCCTAAACCTAAGTCTAACCCTAACCCTAACACCCCCTAACTTAAATATAATTTAAATAAATCTAAATCAATATTACTATCATTAAATACATTTTTCCTATTTAAAACTAAATACTTACCTATAAAATAAACCCTAAGCTAGCTACAATATAACTAATAGTTAACATTGTAGCTATCTTAGGGTTTATATTTATTTTACAGGCAACTTTGTATTTATTTTAACTAGGTAGAATAGTTATTAAATAGTTATTAACTATTTAATAACTTCCTAGTTAAAATAAAGACAAATATACCTGTAAAATAAAACCTAACCTAAGTTACAATTACACCTAACACTACACTATAATTAAATAAATTAACTAAACTAAATACAATTAAATACAACTAAGAAAAATTATCCAAAGTACAAAAACCCCCCCACTAAATTACAGAAAATAATAAAATAATTACAAGATTTTTAAACTAATTACACCTAATCTAATCCCCCTAATAAAATAAAAAAGCCCCCCAAAATAATAAAAAGCCCTACCCTATACTAAATTACAAATAGCCCTTAAAAGGGCCTTTTGTGGGGCATTGCCCCAAAGTAATCAGCTTACTTGTAAAAAAAGAAATACAACCGCCCCCAACATTAAAACCCACCACCCACACAACCAATCCTACTCTAAAACCCACCCAATCCCCCCTTAAAAAAAACTAACACTAACCCTTTGAAGATCACCCTACCTTGAGAAGTCTTCACCCAACTGGGCCGAAGTCCTCAACAAATCCGGCAGAAGTGGTCCTCCAGACGGGCAGAAGTCTTCATCCAGGCGGCATCTTCTATCGTCATCCATCCTCCAGTGACATCATCCAAGATGGCGTCCCTTCAATTCCGATTGGCTGACAGAATTCTATCAGCCAATTCCGATGCAATCAGCCAATAGGATTGATGTTCAATCCTATTGGCTGATCCAATCAGCCAATAGGATTGAGCTCGCATTCTATTGGCTGTTCCAATCAGCCAATAGAATGTGAGCTCAATCCTATTGGCTGATTGCATCAACCAATAGGATTTTTTCTACCTTAATTCCGATTGGCTGATAGAATTCTATCAGCCAATCGGAATTGAAGGGACACCATCTTGGATGATGTCACTTAAAGGAACCTTCATTCTTCAGTTGGAAGTCGTTTGAAGAGGATGCTCCGCGTCGGATGTCTTGAAGATGGAGCAGCTCCGTGCCGGATGGATGAAGATAGAAGATGCCGCCTGGATGAAGACTTCTGCCCGTCTTGAGGACCTCTTCTGCCCGGCTTGGATGAAGACTTCTGCCCGTCTGGAGGACCACTTCTGCCGGATTTGTTGAGGACTTCGGCCCGGTTGGGTGAAGACTTCTCAAGGTAGGGTGATCTTCAAGGGGTTAGTGTTATTTTTTTTTAAGGGGGATTGGGTGGGTTTTAGAGTAGGGTTGGGTGTGTGGGTGGTGGGTTTTTTTTTTTTTTTTCATTTTAATTTTTTTTATTTGGTTAATCAAGTTGATAACAAGACTGTTTGGGTTCAAACAATAATAAGGTAGAGAACCACGTACATTCAATACAGTTATCCATTTCCAGCATTAAATGTGAATGTAAACTAATGTCCATTCTCTGTGGATGCTGTTCTGCACCAAAGTTTTCAGTGCAAAGTCCATCTTTTGGAAAGTTCAGTATATAGTCTCTCCGGGTAATATTCCCGAGAGACCATCTGTCCTTAGTGATTATAAAATGTGTTTTAGTAGTTGTTGCACTATAATAAACAACAGCAAACAATAAACAATAAACAGTAAACATCGCACTCACAATCTATATTAATGTTTAGTTTTTTCTGTGAGGTATATGATGTATGTGTCAGTATGTGGCCATACTTTGGGTGCCCTGATTTCGTTGATTAGCCGTATGTTGCCTCCACATATCTACCATAAGCTCATGTGTCCCTATGGTTCCTGCCTTTAAATGATGATATCTCTCTAGCTGCAATAGGTGTTCCACCTGTGTCCTCCACTTAGATGCTGTAGGTACTGTTGTTATTTTCCAATATTTTGGAATTAGTGTTTTGGCGCTATTAATTAACACTGTCAGTAAAGTTTTAGCTATGCTGTTCTCGATTTTGGGAATTGCCATATAAAAAAGAATCAATGGGTCATTGGGTAACTGTTTCCCTATTATGTCTGACATTTGCTTTAGTATTTCCACCCAATAATTATCAAGTCTGCCACATCTCCACCAAATGTGGGTAGGGTTCCCAACTTCACCGCACCCTCTCCAACATTTATTGTTTGCTGTCTTATATATTTTATGTAACCTACTGGGTGTCAGGTACCACCTGGTAAGGAATTTATAATTTGTCTCTAGTATTTTTGTAGAGATCGAGGATTTTGGAGGTATGGCTATTCCCAATTCTCTTTCCCATGCTATTGTGTATGTCGGGAGCTGTTGTGCGTTTTCAGAAAGTAATAATTTATATAGTATGGAGATAGCATGCTTAGGTGTAGTGCCACAAATTTTCAAAAGGCGTTAACCGTCTAATCAGTTGTTGTTTACAGGGATGTGTGTCTATGTAGTGTCTTACTTGCGTATAGGAGTAACAGTTCAAATTTATGTCAGGGTGACTCTCTTTAATGTCTTCAAAGGCCCTAAATTTTCCATCTTGTTTAAATATTGCCACAATTCCGTTTTTGATATGAACTCTGAGTTCTGTTTGAGTGTCTTTGTAGTTCCAGTGTAATGAGGTGTTATTGCATAGGGGGGTCATTGGGGAGAGTGGGTTTGATATGTTTGTGTATCTATTCATCAATTTATCCCACGTATCATAGAGTTCCGCCATTATTGGGTACTGTTGTATAATAGCAGGTCTTTGCTTTTGAGGTATCCATGCCACCCGACTATCTAGTTGGGCCCATTGTTTGTATATATTATTTGTGCATAAGTCTATTAGCCTATGTATAGCTATTGCTACTTTGTACTTGACGGGGAATCATTAAATACAACTTCCATTACCACTATCCCTATCTTTATTATATAAAATACTTTGTATGTATGTATATATATATATATTTTTTTATTTTTATTTTATTGATTAACAGGTTCAGATATACATCTATAAAACAATGAGAGGAATGACACAGACACTTCATGATAGGTAATACTATCAGCCACTTATACAACAAAAATTTTAAAAAATACTTATACCAAAATCAACAGCCGAATCCAATTATACTTTTTTGAATAGTTATTTGAAGATAATGACAAGAGCCCTGTACCTCAAAGTTTTTTTTGACATATAATGACCAAAAGCAAAAACAACAGAATAAGACTGGGGAAAGGGAAGAAAAAAATAAAAAAATAAAATAAAAATAAATTAGAAGAAAACATATATAGGGGGGGAGGGGGATCTCTTCCCCCCTCCACCAACAGAATAGGGCCACCAGAGACTAAGCGATTATGCCACTACCAATTTCTCCTCTCAATACAGCATTCTGAATCCATTCAGAATGTTTAAATGGTGCAATGAGACTTCTTTAAACTTCTAGTGTATTGGAGAAAATATATATACTCTCCCCATTTCCTACAAAAGTTATCAATTTCTTTTTCAGAAGATATCTGCGTTTCATATTGTTCATATATTAATTTGGAATTTAGCATGTTCAGAAGGGAGGTAAACATAGGACTTCTGTTAGATTTCCAAGAGGAGAAAATGATATTTCTAGCAGATAGGATTAAAAAATTAATACATTTTATATTTTCCTCCCTTCCTTCATATTCCCTTAAAAAGATAATTTCCTCCACATTCAGGAGAATTTTGGACTTTAATGTTTTTGAGAGCCAAAATTACACTTTTCCCCAGAACTGTTTAACTTTGGGGCATGCCCAGATACAGTTAATCAAGTTAGCGTTTGGGTGGCGGCAGCGTGCACATTCATACCTTTGTGTTTTATTCCACTTCCCTAACTTCTCTGGGGTGATGTATGTCCTATTAATTAATCTAAGGTGAGATTCGCGCCAGGATAACAAGGGAGTCGCTGACCAAGCCCTATCAACACTGTCTTGGATTGTCTTGAGCTCTGTTTGAGGGATGTCTAATGACCATCTTTCGCAGAGCCGTTCCATACCATATAATCCTTCTTTGACCAATAATAAGCTGTACCATTGTGATATGGATGCTTTGCCTATCTGACAACAGGACAGGGCTTTGTTTAAAGTTTCCCAGTTTAAATAAAAATCTTCAAGTACTGTATTATTGAGAAAGTGCCTGATTTGAAAGTATCCAAACATGTCACGATTGGGGAGATTATATTTTTCTTTTAGAAAACCAAATGTGTGTATAACTTGTCTATCTAAATCAATACATTGTGCAAAATACACTAGACCCTCTGCCTTCCACCTCTTAAAAATTTCGGTATCAGAACCTGCGGGGAAGAGTGGATTATTTTGTATTGGCAAATATTTGGAACACTGGAAATTAGCACCGACAGCCAGGCATAATTTTTGCCAGGCTATGATAGGGTTTTTAAATGTGTACATCTCTTTAAGTAAAGGTAGGCCAATCTTTTTGCCTCATATGTATTAAGGCTTTTAAGGTATAAGGTTTAAAAAAGCTATTTTCAACATCCTGAAGCGCTAACTGTCGTTTATCTAATAGCCAGTATGGAACTATCTTCATCAAACAGGCCAGATTATAATTGTAGATTGAAGGGAGGGCAAAGCCTGCCTTTTCCTTTGGTTGATATAGTCTTTTTAAAGATAACTTATGCTTGGCTTTTCCCCATAAAAATCTCCTAAATGCAGAATTTAATATTTTTATATCTCCTTTTCGTAGGAAAAGTGGGATGTTCTGCATTATATACAGAAGTTTGGGCAGTGCGATCATTTTTATTAGATTTATTTTGGCAGCTAATGTTAATGTAAATGATGTCCATCTAGAGATATCCTCTAAGATTTTCTTAATTACGCCAGCAACATTGACTCGATACCACTCTTCCGGGCAATTTGTAACATTAATACCCAGATATTTTACCATTTTGACCTCCTTAAAGGGCAGTGCCCCCAGAGATTCTCTGGTCCTGTTTACCCACAATATCGCTGATTTTTTTTAATTTATTGCATAACCTGAGAATGAACCAAATCCATCCAATAAACTCAATAGTATAGGTACATTCTCCTTAGTATTAGAAAGAAATACAAGCAGATCGTCTGCATATAAGGAGATTTGAATGTCTGTCTCCCCAAGTCTAATCCCCTTAATGGAATTGCGTAATACTATAGCCAAGGGTTCAATGCACAGGTTAAAAAGTAGCGGGGAAAGTGGGCACCCTTGTCGGGTACCCCGCGCCAATTGAAGCCATTCTGTAGACCTACCATTCACTATTAAGGCGGACCTTGGTTTATCATATAGCGCTTGTATGAAGGAGAGGAAGGCACTTCTAATTCCAAACTGTTCTACTGTGGTAAATAAGTGATCCCAGACAATGGAATCAAATGCCTTTTCGGCGTCAAGAGCAATGATAGCCTTGTCCTCCCTATCAGCTCTATGTGATTTATTTCTGATATCATAATATTTTGTTGTTAATAATAGTTTCCTTAAGTTTGAAAAAAGGGACCTACCCTTTAAAAAACCAGTTTGATCTGGATGGATTAGTTTGTCCAAAATTTTTTGTAATCTAGCCGCCAAAATACTTGTTAATAATTTATAGTCGGCGTTGAGCAAGGATATGGGACGATAGGAATCTAAATTTTCTGCTTCCTTGCCCTTCTTTAAAATTAACACTATTAAGGACGCAGTTACTCGAGATAGCATGTCCTTGCAAATAATATGCATTGAACAATTCACATAAAGGATCCGTTATTTGCTGTATAAGAATTTTATAGTATTCTGCCGGAAATGTATCCGGACCTGCGGCCTTATTAAGCCTGCTTCCTTTTATTGCCTGAGTGACTTCTTCTCTATTAATTGGTTCGCACATCAACTTGCAAGCATTCTCATCCAATGTAGGGAGCCTACATGTATCCCAAAAAGCTTTTTTATTGGCATCATTAATATCCTTAGATAAAAAAAATTGAGTATAGTATTCTAAGAATGTTTCACTTATATCCTTAGACTGTGTTATCCTACTGCCGTTAACTGATATTGCAGATATATAGTTGGAGCCCCGATTTTGTTTAACTAAATTAGCTAAATTTTTACCTATTTTTCCCCCATACTTATATAGTCTTGCATTGACCCTAGCGAGTGTGCAGGCAGCTTTTTGTTGGAGGAATATATCTCTTTCTTTTTTTGCGTTGGCATAACTCTGCCAATTAGATGGCGAGGCTATATGTAAATATGTGTTATACGCATTTGATAACTGGTTTGTTAACTGTCCCTCCCTGAGCTGAGTTTTTTTCCATAGCTTATGTAAGTATGCTTTTATTTCACCACGGAGTACTGCCTTCGAGGCCTCCCAGTATGTCTCAGGGCTTTTAACTGAGTTCTTATTCAGACATTCATACTTTTTCCAAGCATCTATTAACCAATTCTGAAATTTAAGATTTGAGTATAAATATTTTGGGAAAGGATATGTGGGGCTATTATTTCTGGAAGAACCAATTGATAGGGATAATGATATTGGAGCATGATCTGAGATAGTAATCATATTTATATCTGCCTCAGCAATCCCAATAAGCCTTTCATTTATTAATATATAATCTATCTGTGATAGTGATTTATACGTGTTGGACTTACATGTATAGCCTTTTGACTCTGGATTCTGGATCCGCCAAACATCCTTTAGATTTAGCGTGTTTCTAAATTTTCTAAAACGAGTGATATTGCATTTCTCTCGGCCCAACCCTCTCGCCTTAAGCGGCCATCTATCTAATGGGAGTTGAGCGATTAAATTAAAATCCCCAGCAACTATCAGATTGCTTTCTATATATGGTGTCAATTTAACTTTTATTTTCTCCCAGAATTCTGGGCTTTGATTGTTAGGTCCATAAATATTGCACAATATATATACTTGATCCTTTATCTCTAGCTGCATTATTATGAACCGTCCCTCTACATCTATCTCTAAGTGGGCAATCTTGTATTTTAGATTTTTATGTAGCAAGATGGCCACCCCACATTTCCTGGTGGTCCCTACTGAAGCAATGACTTCACCCACCCAATCTATTCTCAGTTTATTAACTTCCTTTTGGGTTACATACGTTTCCTGTAAAAATGCAATATTGCATTTAAGTTTTTTAAGATTTTTTATGACCATTTTTCTTTTAATTGGTTTTGTTAAGCCTCTGATATTCCAAGATACCAGATTGATATTTACAATCTCCGCCATTCTACTAACCTAAAGACTTTAATTCTCTTTTTACTTTATTCTCCATAGTATAGTGGGTATCCCGAAAACCTAATGCGACCCTCTCTATCGGGGGAGGGAGGGAGAGAAAGGGAGAGACATGAAAAAAAAAAAAAAAGGAAAAAAAAACAAAAGGAGGGGAGGGAGGGATGACAAAAAACATACACTGATAATTAAAATCATCTTCGATTATATGCATCGACACTGTAATTAGAATTTTACTCTTTCGTCTTCTTTGAGAACCAATCATATTCTTACTCATTCTCCTCTAAAAACATGTTTGCTTCTTGGTGTGTATTTAGCATAAACCAGGTGTTATCTTTACGGACCTTAATCCTAGCTGGATACAGTAGGAATGCTTCAAAACCTTTTTTGATAATGCGTGTACATAAAGGGGCCATGGCCTTCCGCCTATTTGTTGTTTCAACCAAGTAATCCTGAAACATTAATAGTTTACCACCTTCTAGCAAGACTTCCTTCTTTTTACGGTATGCATTTAGCAGATCTACTTTGTCTTGGTAGTTTAACAGTTTCACTATCACTTGTCTAGGTATCTGTGCGCCATCCGCTCTAATTCTTTCCTGCCCTGTTCTATGCACTCTTTCAACCACTATCTGTCGTTTAGGGTCTGACATATCTAACAGGTGGGGTAATTTCTCTACTATAAATTTTTTTAAGTCGGTATATTCTGCTGTTTCTGGAACCCCTATGAGTCTCAGGTTATTCCTTCTGGCTCTATCCTCTAGGTCATCTACCTTATCCTGCAGTTTTTTTAATGAGGTTCTATAAAAGCTTGAGTCTTGTTCTACTGTGTTCATTCTATCCTCGATATCTGATATACGCAGTTCAACTGCTTCTATTCTACTATTGAAAACATGTATTTCATTTGTAAGTGTGAGCACATCTTGGCGCAATTGGTCAAATTGTGGAGACATTGCCACACATATGGCTTTTATCAGAGCTTGTGAATCTGTGTCCATTTTAAAGCTACTACTCTCTTCCAATATACTATCCTGCAAAACAGTGGCAATTTTGCTTTTTTTATCTTTTTTAGGAGCCATTACTGGCGATTTTGTTTTCACTGTGTGTACAAATTTCTCCATATGTCTACCATAAAAGTGTATCTAGTTTAACAAAAAAAAGTGGAATCGTGATAATATCATATACTGTGCAACATAGCACAATATTCCCCTGAGACCTATATGTCCTAGGCTTACCTAAGCTTATCAATGTCCCCCGGGACCTAGACTTAAATTTGTGCAATTCAGCTGTAATTACTCATAACGTGCCCAACCAAGGTGTACCATAAAAGCTTATTTCAAAAAGAGAAGCCCCGCTTTTACTCCTTATCAATGCGAAGCATATAGTAATTAAACTGTCTGTGGCCTATAGACATTATTAGGCCTATATAGGGTTTTACCGGACCAAGCTATGATGTTCCCAGCTTGTGCGACCTCCCTGCCGAATTGCTCCGGCTGTTTCTCAGACTGGATACTCCTGCCAAGAGATCTTGAGGCCACGGACTAAAGTAGGTGTGCGTGTTCGGCCAGACCAAGACTGCTTTCCTCCTTGCCTCTGAATTGCTGTGTTTGCTGGCCGTGGAGCGCCAGTGGCGTAGTGTCAATCGGCTGAGTGTAATTACTGCTTGAGGCTGCCACCACTCTCCTCACCGCTTACTACTGGCGTGCTCTGCCATTCACTACTGCCTCCACGCTTCCATGCGCACCTACGTCACAGCGCGAACAAACGCCGTAACCGGAACCCCCGTGCGAATTTCAAATGCACTGTATGTATGTATATTAGGTACTCCCAGTCCTCCCTTCTCTCTGGGCAAGCACAATGTCTGCTTCGCTATTCGGGGTCTAACTCCTTGCCAAATAAATTGCTCTATCAAAGATTGCAAGCGGTTTACATATTTAGCTGGTAATTGAATAGGGGTAGTCTGTAACAAATATAGTATCCTGGGGAGGACGTTCATCTTTATAACATTTATTCTACCTACCCATGATATAGATTTGTTTTTCCAACTTGAGAGGTCTGCCACTAAATTCCCCTCTAATTTTTTATAATTGGCCTGGAATATGACCTGTGGGTCCGGTGCCAGGTAAATTCCTAGGTATTTAAGTTTCGAGGTTTGTCTTTTTAAGGGACATCCAAATGTTAATTGTGTGGGTGGTGGTTTTTAATGTTGGGGGGTTGTATTTTTTTTTTTTACAGGTAAAAGAGCTGATTACTTTGGGGCAATGCCCCACAAAAGGCCATTTTAAGGGCTATTTGTAATTTAGTATAGGGGAGGGCTTTTTATTATTTTGGGGGGCTTTTTTATTTTATTAGGGGGATTAGATTAGGTGTAATTAGTTTAAAAAACTTGTAATTTTATTATTTTCTGTAATTTAGTGGGGGGGTTTTCGTACTTTAGATAATTTTATTTAATTGTATTTAATTGTATTTAGTTTAGTTAATTTATTTAATTATAGTGCAGTGTTATGTGTAATTGTAACTTAGGTTAGGTTTTATTTTACAGGTATATTTGTCTTTATTTTAACTAGGAAGTTATTAAATAATTAATAACTATTTAATAACTATTCTACCTAGTTACAATAAATACAAAGTTGCCTGTAAAATAAATATAAACCCTAAGATAGATACAAATGTAACTATTAGTTATATTGTAGCTATCTTAGGGTTTATTTTATAGGTATTTAGCTTTAAATAGGAATAATTTATTTAATGATAGTAATATTTATTTAGATTTATTTAAATTATATTTAAGTTAGGGGATGTTAGGGTTAGGGTTAGACTTAGGTTTAGGGGTTAATAAATTTAATATAGTGACGGCGACGTTGGTGGCTGCAGATTAGGGGTTAATAAATATAGGTAGGTGGCGACGATGTGGGGGGGGAGATTAGGGGTTAATAAATTTAATATAGTGGCGGCGGTGTGGGGGGGCAGATTAGGGGTTAATAAATATAATGTAGGTGGCGGCGGTGTAGGAGGCGGCAGATTAGGGGTTAATAAATATAATGTAGGTGGTGGCGGTGTAGGGGGCGGCAGATTAGGGGTTAATAAATATAATGTAGGTGGCGGTGGGCTCCAGGAGCGGCGGTTTAGGGGTTAATAATTGTATTTAGTTGCGGCGGGAGCGGCGGTTTAAGGGTTAATAAGTATAATGTAGGTGGCGGCGGTGTGGGGGGGGCAGATTAGAGGTGTTTAGACTCGGGGTACATGTTAGGGTTTTAGGTGTAGACATTACCATAGGAATCAATGGGATATCGGGCAGCAGTGAACATGAGCTTTAGCTGCTTTCAGGCTCCCATTGATTCCTATGGTATCCGCCGCCTCCAGGGCGGCGGATTGAAAATCAGGTACGCTGAGCCGGAAAAGTGCCGAGCGTACCTGCTTGTTATTTGCAGTCAGATTGTGCCGAACTTGCATTCAGAACATCTGGAGTGACGTAAGCATCGATCTGTGTCGGACTGAGTCCGGCGGATCGTATGTTACATCACTGAATTCTACTTTTGCCGGTCTGTAGGGTTTGATAACTAAGGCGAATCAGGCTCGCTACAAATACGCTGTGGAATTCCAGCGTATTTGCGGTTGACAGCTTGATAAATAGAGGCCAAAGTATACAATTAAAAAGAAAAACAGAAAAAATCTACTTTCCAATGTACTTCCATTATCAAAATGTGATTCTTTCAATATGCACATTTTCCAAGGCTGCAGCTCCTACTGAGCATGTGTAAAAGTGCACAGCATTTACGTATATATGCATTTTGTGATTGGCTGATGGCTGTCACATGATACAGGACAAGGGCACATTTGATTAACTTTGAAATATGCCAGAAAATATTTTAATAATCATTTCAAATTTCAACTTAATGCTATTGCATTGTCTTAGTGGTGTATATATTTAACAATTATTCAATTTAATTCAATAGTTGTCCTTTAAGGCTATTGTGCACTCAAGCGCTTAGCCGAAGGTGCTCTAACCCAAAGGTGTGTTTGGCCGAAGGTCATATGTAACTCTTCACTAACATTAAAATTATAATTTACGTTATATATGCATTCTATACTGTGGGCTAGATTACAAGTGGCGTATTAAAGATAGTGCAGGTCGCGATAAGCAATAGTTGAAAGAGCGCAAAAATAAATGTGCACCAAACACAACATAATACACTCATATACAGGCGTACCTCAGAGATATTGTGGGTTGGGTTGCAGACCACCGCAATAAAGTGAATATAGCAATAAAGTGAGTCACACTATTTATTTGGTTTCCCAATGCAAATAACAGGTATATTTACACTATACTTTAGACTATTAAGTGTGCAATATCAATATTCTAAAAAAACAATGTACATACCTTAATTTAAAAATACTTTATTGCTAAAAAAAATGTTTTAACTGTCATCTGAGCCTTTAGTAAATCATAACCTTTTTTTGCTGTTGGTGTGTGTTTATAGGTGTGTATATATGTATATATACATATATATATTTCAGCTTATTAAAAGTTTACTTTCAGCTGTGCTAGCGTGGGTGTGAAAAAATATTTAGTGCACCGCACCACTTACATATATATATTTTTATGCAATACTTTATTTTAATATATTTTACATGTGTTCTGTTATGCATATATTCTATATATTATGTTGTTCTGCTTGAGCAATAGGAACGATGATAGCTTATCCTGAGTTATCCATTAAAATTTGTTCGTGTTAACATTCATGGTAAATCTTTTTTATCATTGACTTGCAATATAGGATCTATACTATTTTTAGCACAGGGTTGTTATGAGGGATGTGCAGGCCATAAAATTTCATTTCGGACGAAAATTTTGTTTTGGATATTCAAGGAAATTTGTTTCCCTGAATATTTGTTGCCGACACTATTCAGTTTTTGTTTAGTTTAAAACAAATGAAAATTAAATTTTTTGTTAAACATTTAAATGTGTTTTTATTAAACAAATATACATTTTTCAAAGCTACAGGTGAAAAGTTCACTTGTAGCTACAAAATACTTTAAGGCGCTAACCTGATCCTCTTCTTGCCAGAACCCCGGCCACACTAACACCTGGCTGAATGCTCTCGGTTCCTCTGTAACTTTAGTGAAGGTCCTGAAAGCCGAGCGTGCTAAGCCTCCTTTTAGCGTGGCTGTGGCCCTGGCAAGATGAGGATCGGGTTAGCAAGCTCTACAGAACATTAAGGTAAGTATTTAACACTTTAAAAAAATTAAAGGAAATAAATTCTAATTATGAAAACAAAAATCCCATTTTAGTGATGAATGTGCATTCGTCCGAAAACAAATGCACATGTCTAGTTGAGATATGGATAGCGCACCCTGCTCTATCATTTGTGCTCCACTTGTAATCTAGGCCCTTCATTTTTATGATTTAGTTTTTACTGGGAACTTTACAGTGAACTCAGATAATGACACCCCATTCCTGTGTATTACCCTACATAATCTAGCACACAGCTCAAGACTTTCACATATCACAATATATATTGATACATTTGTGTTTGTTTTTTACAAGACTATAGCTTTGTGTGTAACAATTTGAGTT
The DNA here is from genome assembly GCF_027579735.1 of Bombina bombina. NCBI lineage: Eukaryota > Metazoa > Chordata > Amphibia > Anura > Bombinatoridae > Bombina > Bombina bombina. The sequence goes on along the minus strand of NC_069504.1, from coordinate 857,242,358 downwards.
TGTGATTTGAAATCTGTTACTCCGTATGTCTGGTTCAAAGAACATGTAGTCTTGTGAGAAAGGAAACAGTAGATAGATGGGGACATCCTAAAACATTTAATGTGAAAATGGCTTAATGTAGCTTAATGAGTAAAAAGGTGGCCAAATGTTAATCAATTGCTGCATAGTTTGGCACAACCCAAGATTTCCACTATCCAAGCCTATCCTAGAAGTTTCATGGATTTTGGAATTCCACAAGGCAAATGAGGGACATTAAGCTTGTTTTTTGGGGAGCTTAATGTGGCTTAACGTACAAAATTGGACTTAGATGTTAACCAATTTCCCCAAAACTTACCACAATGCATTAATCTATTGATTCAAACATATTCTGAAAATTTCAGGTGCTTTGATAAAACATACCAAAAGTTATTCACATTTAACTATTTTTTTACAATCCTAAAACATTTAATGTGAGGAGCTTAATGTAAAAAGAGCTTAATGTACCAAAATTCACCTAAACATCAATCAATTGCCTTGAAACTTGGCACAAACTCAGTTTGTCACTTTCCAAACCTATCCTAGAAGTTTCATGGCATTTGGTTTCCCACAAGGCAAATGAGTGACATTAAGCTTCTTTTTTGGGAGCTTAATGTGGCTTAACGTACAAAATTGAACTTAGATCTTAACCAATTTCACCCAAATTTCTCACATTATATTATTCTATCTATTCAAACATATTCTGAAAATTTCAGGACATTTGATAAAACATACCAAAAGTTATTCGCATTTAACATTTTTTTTACAATCCTAAAACATTTAATGTGAGCAGCTTAATGTAAAAAGAGCTTAATGTACCAAAATTCACCAAAACTTCAATCAATTGCCTTGAAACTTGGCACAAACTCAGTTTTCCACTTTCCAAACCTATCCTAGAAGTTTCATGGATTTTGGTGTCCCACAAGGCAAATGAGGGACATTAAGCTTATTTTTTGGGGAGCTTAATGTGGCTTAATGAGTAAAAAAGTGGCCAAATATTAATCAATTGCTGCATAATTTTGCACAACCCAAAATTTCCACTATTCAAGCCTATCCTAGAAGTTTCATGGATTTTGGTTTTCCACAAGGCAAATGAGTGACATTAAGCTTGTTTTTTGGGGAGCTTAATGTGGCTTAACGTACAAAATTGAACTTAGATGTTAACCAATTTCCCCCAAACTTACCACAATACATTAATCTATCGATTCAAACACATTCTGAAAATTTCAGGACATTTGATAAAACATACCAAAAGTTATTCACATTTAACTATTTTTTTACAATCCTAAAACATTTAATGTAAACAGCTTAATGTAAAAAGAGCTTAATGTACCAAAATTCACCTAAACTTCAATCAATTGCCTTGAAACTTGGCACAAACTCAGTTTGTCACATTAAGCTTGTTTTTTGGGGAGCTTAATGTGGCTTAATGAGTAAAAAAGTGGCCAAATGTTAATCAATTGCTGCATAATTTTGCACAACCCAAGATTTCCACTATCCAAGCTTATCCTAGAAGTATCATGGATTTTGGTTTTCCACAAGGCAAATGAGTGACATTAAAGGGACAGTCAAGCCCAAAAAAAACTTTCATGTTTCAAATAGGGCATGTCATTTTAAACAACTTTCCAATTTACTTTTATAACCAATTTTGCTTTGTTCTCTTGGTATTCTTAGTTGAAAACTAAACCTAGGAGCTTCATATGCTAATTTCTTAGACCTTGAAGGCCGCCTCTAATCTAAATGCATTTTGACCATTTTTTACCACTAGAGGGCATTAGTTCATATTTTTCATATAGATAACATTGAGCTCCTACACGTGAATTTACTGAGGAGTGAGCACTGATTGGCTAAAATGCAAGTCTAGAGATTTAGAGTTAATAGTGCGCTAGTGTCAAGGGAGGGGATAGATCAAACACCTTACTTAATATGCTTAGATCCTTCAATCTAAACAGGGAGACAATGTGTGAAAAAGTGATATAGTAAGGGCGCTCAGAGCTAAAGATCTCTTAGAGTGATGATGTATATATTGATTGATATTTAAACTTAG